>NW_024087616.1:0-63757 GCF_009730915.1 Dioscorea cayenensis subsp. rotundata | reverse complement strand
TGTTACGTATTGCTGGTATTCCGAAAAGAAAAATAAGATTATGGTTTTGATTAAAAATTTATAGACATTCTCGAGGAGAAAAATAAAGGATTAGGACTTTGATTCAAAACTCGAAAAATATGACACATTCCGAAAAAGAAAAACTTGCACTATTATGGTTTTGATTTAAAAATTGAGACATTACCGTAAAAACATAGGATTAGGGTTTTGATTTAAAATAGAAAAATAGGAGTTTGATTCAAATATAGTAGGCAATCGAAAAAGAAAACATAAAATTAGCTTTTGGTTGAAAAATAGGTAACATTAGTACATAGGATTAGGGTTTTGATTAAAACACTAATCGATGTTTTTCTCACAGTAATGTCTCCTATGAAAAATAGGTTTAATTTAAACCCTAATCTTATATTTCCAAAAAGGAAACATAGGATTAGGGTTTAGATTAGATGAGACATTCGAAAAACCAAAGGATTACGCTTGATTCAAAAATAGCGTATATTTCTAAAAGAAAAGAAAGGATTAGGTTTCTTTGATTGGGAAATAGGAGACATTCCAAAAAGAAAATATAGGTTAGGGCTTTTGATTCAAAACCGAGCAAATAGGATTTGTTAAGCAAAAAAGAAAAAACATATAGGATTCGGTTTCTATTGAAAGATTTGTGACATTCCAACAAAACATATCATTAGGGTTTTATGAGAAAGATATTAGGCATTCATGAAAGATAGGATTTGGTTTTTGATTCAAGTATAGTAGGAATTTCAAAAAATAAAACATAGGATTAGGGTTTTAATTAAAAAACTACGAGATATTACTATTAGAAAACATAGGATTAGGGGCTTTGATTGAAAAATAAGAGATATAACTTTCTAGAAACATAAGGATAAGGATTTTGATTAAAAATACTAGACATTCATAGGATTATTATTTTGATTAAAAATAGCATACATCTCAAAAAGAAAAGTAAGATTATGGCCTTGATTAAAAATATGAGGCATTCCATAAAAGAAACTTAGAATTAGGGTTTTGGTTAAAAATTATGAGACATTTCAAAAAAAACATAGAATTATTGTTTTGATTCAAAAATAGCAGACATTCTTAAAATAAAACATAAGATTAGGGGTTTGATTCAAAATATCAGACATTCTTAAAAGAAAACATAGAATTAAATTTTTGATTTAGAATAGAAGCCTTTCCAAAAACGAAAAAAATTAGGATTAGGGTTTTCATTAAGAAAAATGAGACATTACGAAAATAAAACATATGATTATCGTATTGATTAAAAAAATAACAGACATTCCCAAAAGATAACATAATATTAGGGTTTTGATTGAAAAATATGAGACATTACCATAAGAAAACATAGGATTAGGGTTTTGATTCAAAAGTAGTAGACCTTTACAAAAGAAAAACATTAGATTAGGCTTTTGATTCCAAAATATGAGATATTCTGTAAAGAAAACAAAGGATTAGGGTTTTGATTTAAAACTAAAAATTAGAACACAATCCGAAAAAAAAAACACAGGATTCATGTTCTAATTGAAAGATAGGAGACATTTTGAAAAGAAAACGAAGGATTAAGGTTGTATGCCAAGATGAAAACTTGTTTGTTTATATTCTTAGGTTTGCTTCAAGAGTTTTATCCTGTTTAAAGAATATATAGGCATATATTTTTTCATGAAAACTACATCCTTTTTGTTGGTATACATATATACTTATATTTACATCAAAAAACCATGACCATTTGAGTTTTTATCTTGCATATTTTTGCATGAAAACTGCAGCCATTTGAGTGTTTATCTTTGCATATTTTTGCATGAAAACTATAGCCTTTTTTTGGTATACATATATAGTTATATTTACATCAAAAACTACAGCCATTTAAGTGTTTATCTTTGCATATTTTTGCATGAAAACTGCAGCCATTTGAGTGTTTATCTTTGCATATTTTTGCATGGAAACCCGCAGACCTTGTTAATGTTTTTGAACTATTAGAAATCCAAGCTTTTATGCTTGTAAATTAGTTGTTTTGCATGTCTTCTTGTTTCTTTCAAGCATGCTTAAGGGCCAACTAGTGCATGCGTAGAAAAAACACACTCACCTTCTAAATTCTGCAGCTTTTAAGATGTGTGTTTTTGCATTTGAGAGTGACCTCTGCAGTCCTTGTGTGATCTTAGGTAGTTGCCTTGATGATGACCAACAACCCTAGTTTATGTTGTTCATTTTTTTGTTTTGAATGGTTCATTCTTTCTTGAGTTGTAATGGTTGCAATCCTGGGGTTATAGGACCACTTGAGAAGTGACTTTGGGTCTTCGCGATTGTGTCTTGGAGTATAGTATTTTCGAGGTAAGTAATCCGCACCTAATATTTTTGACAAGTTTTAATTTCAAAAGTTTTAATATTAATTGATTCTATATTTAAAATTTCATAGGAGTGGGAGCTTGCAACTTTTTGTTTAAAGGAATATTTGATCATATTTGGATTATAAAGTTTGGCATGTTTTAGAAACTCTACCTTAGTATTTCAGTAATTATGGGTATTTGAATTGAATATTTTGAGTGTTATAAGTAATCCACTAAGAACCTCGTATTTTCAGTATTGGGGAAATTATTCTTTGGCAAAATTATTATCTATTATTTGGTGGCACTTTTGTTTATTATTGTTAATTATAAAATCATTTAATGTTGATTTAATATTTCCTTCTATTTCAAGTTACTTGTTTTTAATGTGTTTTTGAATTAGTACTTTTGCTGGCCATTTGACCTTATTTGAATGATTATTCATTAAAATAAAAAATAAAATTAGAACATGCCATATTCAGGTGGTGAATTGCTTGGTTATTGTTTTATGTTAAGTTATTTTCATTACTTATTCATCTATATAATTGGCTTGCTTTTATTTTGGAAAAGTGATTAATATATATGAATGATTTATTGTATCAATTCCTTTTTATTTTTATAAAATATTTTGTTTATCTATTTATCTTTCCCTAAAATGGCATCGTGAAATTTATCAGTATTTTGGGGTATTTTGTGAACTTGAGAAATTCTAAACTCGTATCTTGGTAAATATTTTTTGTATCTGAATATTTTGGTCTCCAAATGAGCGATATGCAACCTTGTCAGTGGGGGGTTAAACCCTGACCTTGTCGACAAGTAATTTTGAGAAAATGAGACTGCAGTTTCGCACCGTGTCCGTTCGGTGAAATAATCAACGGCCACCTGGTATTCAGTCTCGAGTCACCGAGGGTAAACAAATGATTTATGTGATTTTGGCTCGGGTCTGTCACCGAGGATAAACAAATGACCTTTGGCATTTACAGTGAATTTGGAGACATATACTGGAACCTGTTAATCTCTGCTTTGACTTTTAATTTTGATTCTCTCTCAGTTACAATATTTATGTGTTTTTAAATTTCCAGGCATATCTCAGGCCCTCTTTTTATCCTGCCTTGAAGTTTTTGCATCTTGAGATCGCATTTCTGGTTTTCATTTGTTGGTGAATGACATATTTGGAAATATTCTTTTATTAGAATATTATACTCTGTATTTTGTTAAATTATTGTTTCGGAGACTTGTGCTGTTCTGAAAATCCGGTATACTTGAAAAGTCACTTTTATAATTTCTGATTTAGTCTAACTATGGTTTTGAGGCTTATGCTCAAATCTAGAAAATTTTCTATATTTCTGATTTGTAGCTTTGAATCTGGTATTCTCTTGAATAAAGTATTCTTAAATAGTGGTATTACGTGAGAACTATACCTCTATTGAAGTATTTATTTTGTATTTGTTTAAACTATGTTTAAACTTTGAATTATTCTTAATATTTGAATTCCAGATTCATAAACCCCGTTGTTTTAAAATAATTTCTAGATTACTTACTGGGCTAGTGAGCTCATGGATTCATTTTAAATCCTTTCTAGATTAAGAGTGATAGACCGGCATGGATCTTGAAAGATTGGCTGTAGATGTTATCTTGTCTTGTTGTCAATTTTAAGTTCATATTATTGTTTATCCATGTATTCCCGTATTTTATATTTTGAACTTCTATATCCCGGTATTATGTACTTTGTAGAGTTTGTAATTCTGTAACTCAGTTGGGTTATTATAGTTTTATCTGTACTGTATCAGATTCTGAGGCCTTGCAGGCCTATGGGGCTCACACCTTGTGGGTTTGCGGCCGTTTGTCTGCGTACCGGGTCGGGCGAGCCGGGTTCGGGGCATGACATAGGATTAGTGTTTTGATTCGAAACCAAAAAATGGGAGACATTCCGAAAAGTAAAGATAGGATTATAGTTTTGATTGAACAATATAAAACATGAAGAAAAGAAAACATACAATAAGGTGTTTGATTCAAAATTTGAAAAAATAGGGAAATTCAAAAAAACAAAAACAAAGTATTAGAGCTTTGATTAAATAATAGGAGACATTACGAGTAGAAACCATTGGATTAGTGTATGGATTCAAAAATAGGAGACATTCTGAAAAGAAAACATAGCATTAGATTTTTGATTAAAAAATCAAAAAATAGGAGACAATCCGAAAGTAAGACATAGGATTGTGGTTTTGATTCAATATTTAAAAATTAGGAGACATTCCAAAAATATTCCAAAAATATTTCAATATTTACATCGAGGAAGAATAAAAATTAAGGTTTTGATTAGTAGCCATTCTAAAAAGAAAAACATAGGATTACAATTTTTGATTCAAAATCGACAAAAAAATTAAATATTCCAAAAAAATATAGGGATTAGAGTTTTGATTCAAAACAAAAAAAGGAGATATTCGAAAAACAAAACATACTATTAAGGTTTTTGATTAATAACTAGAAGACATTATGAGAAGAAATTATAGAATTAGGTTTGTGATTGAGAACAAAATTAGGTGACATTCGAAAAAGAAAACAAATAATTAGGGTTTTAGTTAAAAATGGGAAACATATCAAAATGAAAATATAAGATTACAGTAAAAAATAAAAAATAGGAGACATTCCAAAATGACAGCAAGGCATTAATGTTTTCATCTTAAACTAAAACATAGGAGAGATTACGAAAAGAAAATATAGGATTACAGTTTGATTAAAAATAGGAGAAATTCTTAAAAGAAAACATATGATTAGAGTTTTGATTGAAAAAAATAGGTGACATTCGTAAAAATAAAAACATAGAATTATTGTTTTTGATTGAAAAATCGATAAATAGGAGACATTCCAAAAATAAAAACATAGAATTTGTGTCTTGATTGAAAAATAGGAGACATTGCGAAAAAGAAAAACAAAGGATTAAGGTTTTAATTAAAATAGGACACATTAAGAAAAGAAAACATAGGATTAGAATTTTTATTGAAAAATAGAACACATTCTGGAAAGCTAGCCCCTCATGGGTGGGTACAATATGGAGGAGATAACACTAGATCTAAAGAAAGAAGACATGACTCCCTTCTTTTGGAAATTTGCTTCCATTGTTGAGCTCCGTGTGCTAGCATAACTTCTCTTGTGCTCCTGACTCACGCCTTGATGCCTTAGAAGGTGTGGATAAGCTTGATCTTCTATCTCATCATTGTCTTCTGGGTGGAGAAAAAGATCCCCTAACAAAGTTGAAGAGGAAACCCTTAAAATTGGGGTTAAAAAGAGGAGATTCGGACTCGACATAGTCAACGCATGAGCGTGTCCCAATCGTGTCATGTAGAGGAAAAAATGAGTGAAATAGCATGCCACTGCCTAGAAGATTCAATGAAAGGGACACCGTCGTGTCTTGACCGTGCGATGATGTGACACGAGCATGTTAGAAGCACCCAATACCTGTCACCTATTCTTCGATAAAATTCTCTTTGGCCTGGGTTTTTAAGTGGCATGGACACAATTGTGTCTTGACTATGTCAAGCTTGGGAAGCGCCCTTCTACACAAACTTCTTGATGGATCACAACAGGCTGAGAACATGTAAAATGATAGATTTAGGGCATGAAAACATGTATACAAAGTGCACTCATCACATTTTTAAAAGAAAACTTAAGATTATGATTTTTGTTCAAAAATAGGATGCATTATGAAAAGAAAATATAGGATTAGGGTTTTGACTCAAAATAAAAAAATAGGAGACATTACTATAAGGAAACATACTATTACGATTTTGATTAAAAAATAATAGACCTGCTGAAAACAAAAAAAAAGGATTAAATTTTTATTGAAAATTAGGAGACATTACGAAAAGAAAACATAGTTTAGGGTTTCGATTCAGAACTAATAGATTGCTGACATTAAGAAAAGAAAACATAGGATTCTGGTTTTGATTGAAGGGTAGAAGACTTTCTGGAAAGAAAACATTTGATTAGGATTTTAATGAAAAATATTTGCCATTGCTAATAAAAAATATAGGATTAAACTTTTGATTAAAAAATATGAGCCATTCTAAAAAAACATAGAATAATTAGGGGTTTGATTCAAAAATAGGAGACATTAAAAAAGAAAAGAAAGGATTAGGATTTTGAATCAAAACTAATAAATAGGAGACATTAAGAAAAGACAACATAGGATTTGTCTTTTGATTGAAAGATAAAAGATATTCAGCAAAGAAAACATAGGATTAGGATTTTACTTGAAAATTATTAGGCATTCAAAAAACAGAACATAGGATTATGGTTTAGACAAAAACAAAATAGCAGAAATTTCCAAACCAAAAGATTGTGGTTTTGCTTGAAAACTGAAATATAAAACACATTTTAAAAAGAAAACATTGGATTAGGATCTTGATTTAAAAATAGCAGAGATTTTGAAAAGAAAATAAATAATTAGATTTTTTATTGAAAAATAGGAGTTATTCATAAAAGAAAACAAAGGATTAGTGTTTTGATTCAAAACTAATAAATTAGAGACAATAGGAAAAGAAAGCCGAGGATTCGGGATTTGATATAAAGATAGGAGAAATTCAAAAAGGAAAATGTTGGATCACGGTTATGATTCAAATATAGTTGGCATTCCAAAAAGAAAACATAGGGCTAGGTTTTTGACTAAAAAATAGCAGACATTACAAAAAAAATTATAGGATTTGGATTTTGATTCAAAAATAGGAGCCATTCTGAAATAAAACATAGGGTTAGGGTTTAAATCAAAAAATACGAGAGATTATGAAAATTAAACATAGGATTATAATTGTGGTTCAAAAATAGCTGTCATTCCAAAATAAAAGAAAGGATTATGTTTTCGAATCAAAACTGATAAATAAGAGACATTAAGAAAAGAAAACATATGATTCAGGTTATGATTGAAGGATAGGAGATATTATGAAAATAAAACATAGGATTAGGATTTTTATTCAAAAATGGGAGGCATTACAAAAAGAAAACAAAGGATTATTGTTTTGATTGAAAAAAATGACACATTCCAAAAAGAGAACATAGGATTAGAGTTTTGCTTTAAAATAGGAGACATTATTATAAAAAAAACATAGCATTAGGGTTTTGATTAAAACCTCTATTGGGCATTACAAAAAAAAATATGATTGGGGTTTTGATTCAAAAATAGCAGAAATTCCCTAAAGAAAAACATAGGATTAGGATTTTGATTGAAAAATAGGAGCCATTCCGAAAAAGAAAAAAATAGGATTAGGGTTTGATTAAAAAATAGGAGACTATCCTGAAAAAGAAAAACGTAGGGATTAGTGTTTTTGGTTGAAAAAAATAGGAGACATTCTGAAATTAAAAGATAGGATTAGAGTTTTGATTCCGAAAAAAAACAAAGAATTAGTGTTCTGATTGAAAAAATAGGGCACATAGTGAAATGAAAACATAGGATTAGAGTTTTAATTAAAAAATAGGAGACATTCTGATGCAACAATAATTTTAAAGTTGTTGATCTGAGCATGAATGCCAGTAACAAGCCTTCCAACCTGTCGATCAAAGATTGCCAAAATTGGGCAGAAACTGGAGTAAGGTTTAATACTCAAGGAAAAATAACTATTTGAAGACTCATCCTTCCTAGCTTGTAAGCTTACAATAAATAGATCCAAAGAAAGATACGGGACAACCCAAACATGATAAGATTTAAAATTTTCCAGAAATGGCAAATTTTCAAATTTCAGCAAACAAATAAAGAACTTATCAATTAAAAACTAATTCCTATAACGGCATACAAATCCAAGATTTCAAGCCCAAGACATAATCAAATCCATTATTAGCATATGGCAAAATCACTACTTTCGAGGCCAAAATGATGGAATTTGACCAAAATCTGATGACTTGTGTTAATTTACCTATTTTCCATCAAGTGGGACCGATATAACAACTAAACTCCACCGCCCTAACAATTACCAATATGCCCTTGGTAGTTCAAAACCCACTTCTCGTTGAAAGCACATGCCACTTCCTCAATACATGACGCATCATTCCGCCTAGGTTGGACAAAATTTACCCTTGAATTATCATCTAAGGAATCAACATAGTACGTTAAGAAGGTCTAGATGTTGATTACATCTATCGTCTGGATGTGCCTTAGCAACTGTAGTCGATAGGCATTCACGTTAAGCTTCTTAAAGATCTCGGCTGGCTCACTCCTTTTGTCTTTAAGCTTATTGTAGTCTGCAACAGAAAAATATTCCTTGGATAGCACGACCCACACAAAATCGCTTTCTTCAAACTTAACAAGGCCGCGGTGATGGTCAGTATGTTTCTTGTAACGCACATTTATAGTGGTCAAGTTGTCAAGAACAGTCTTACGAATGTCTTGTAAACTTCTTACAAAATCAGGAGTCTTCCCCTTTGATCTGGCCTTTGCTAGTAGGGTAACTAAATTGAGGGCTCCATGAGGCAGTGCCAAATACACCACTTGAAATTGGCTGAACCGTGTACTACAATTTATAGCATGGTTGTGAGCGAACTCTGCCTGACCCAATTTCATATCCTAGGAATTTAGATGGTACGCAACGAGGCAACGCAATAAGTTACCCAGTGAGTGGTTGACAACGTCAGTTTGTCCATCCCTCTGTGGTTGATAAGTGATGTAAACGACAATTCGAGTATTCACCATCTTCTATAAGCTACACCAAAAGTGACTGAAGAACTGTGTATCTTAGTCAGAGATAATGGAAGATGGAAGGCTACGGAGACGATAGACATCCCGAAAGAAAAACGGTGAATCAAGTGCACCAACTTTGAAAAGCGGTCCACAACAACAACAATGGAGTCGCTACCACGCTAAGTTCGAGGTGGGCCAAGCACAAAATCCTTGCTGATAATCATCCACGGCTATGAGGGTACCAGCAACAGCATATAGAGGCCACCATTGGTTGGTCCTGCTTTAGAGGTTTGGCATATCCTGTATATTGAATGAATTTTCCAACATTTTTACACATGCCCAGCTAGATGTAGGAAGATTGAATTAATAGGAGTGTCTCGTTGCTTCCCACGTGGCCTTTACCATGTGACTCCCTGATGATTTGTACCCTTACGGTACATTCCGAAGCATAGAGTTGGTTTCCCTGAAACAACAAACCATCATGTACTAAGAAATCTGTCCATTTTGTAGCCTATACATCTAATAGAATCTCTTAAAAAATGTGTCAGTTATAAACAAATCACGAAAAGAGTCAAGACCTAGTACCTCTAATCGCAGCGTAACCAGAAGGTTATTACACATACTGAATTTATCCGTAATACAGTTGGAGACCCCTGCCTTATGCTTCACAACCAAGGTAAATTTATCCAGAACATTTACCCACCAGCCATGATGAAAGGATACCATGTCTTGTTGATGGATATGCCATAGTGCGGCGTGATTGACAACGCACCTTGCGTATGTCCCGCAAGTGTAGGGGTTTGTCGAGTAATAAAATCGCAGGTGAGTGGGTATCGTATCCACAGGGAGTAGGGAATAAAAATACTTAAATTGTTTCTTAACCAAGTGAAAAATGAATAATTGTTTTGTTAACAAGATGTAATGTAAACAAGAATAAAAGAGATAAGAAAGAGAAGCACAAGTAAAGGGGATTTAAGGCAATCGATATAAATGGAGTACTTGGATATTATTTCGCCTAGGATGATCGGTTCAAGTGCAAAACCCTCTATTATGCTTCCCAACTAATGCATTAATGAGTTGTGGAGATCCTTCAATACATGGTCCCAAATCTAAGGTTAACCATGCCTGACTCTACACATGTCCTGAAGGAGAAATCGAACAATCTCAACACCTCACACTCGTATAGAATCGCAATGAATTCCAGGGATTCCAAGTGATAAATCCTCTTCCTAGATATAGACCTAACCCTTTGCTCCAGGTGGAAGGTCCCTAGTCACAATTAAGCCCTAGGTGCTAAAATCATTTCAATGCTTCACTCCATTGCTGACACGTCCGAATATCTGTGTACACCGCAAGTGCACAGGTGTCAAAGTAATAATTCTAGATGACTGAGTATCATATCCACAGAGAGTAGGGAATAAAGATACTTAAATTGTTTCTTAACTAATGTGGAAGATGAGTATTGATATGTGTGACAAGATTCAATTCTCAAGAGTAAAAACAACAAGAAAGAGAGGACAAGTAAAGGAGAAGGTAAGGCAATCGATAAAGATGGGGTACCCGGGTATTATTCCGCATCGGACAATCGTTTCAAGTGCAAGAACCCTCTATTATGCTTCCTAATTTATGCAATAGTGAGTCACGGAAATCCTTAATTGCATAGTCCCAAATCTAAGGTCAACCATGCCTAACTCTATACATGTCCCGGAGGAGAAATCGAACAATCTCAACACCTCGCACTCGTATAGAATTGCAATGAGCTTTAGGGACTCCAAATGATAAATCTTATTAATATGTATAGATCTAACCCTTTGGTCCAGGTGAAAGATCCCTAGCCACAATTAAGTCCTAGATGCTAAAATCACTTCAACGCTTCACTCCGTTGCACTCGCAACTAAACCCCAGCGGAAGGTCATCCCTTAGCCCATTCATTCTACTATGACCGCAAAGAACTCTTGGAACATGGAGGTAGGATAGATCATACCGGAGGGGAAAGGGGACTCTCTGCTACCTCTCGACTCACCCTCTTAATCCTCTCTAATCTAGCTTTGTCCAACTCTCATGGTGTGTCACTTACTCACAAGAGTTACTCGGAAGAACTCTCAACCCTAGTGTCACTCTAGGGGAGTATTCATACAATCAAGCACACAAGATTCGAACTCACAATAAACATCAATTAATTGAAAGCATAATAAAGAGATTCATTGAAATGAATAGATCCTAGGGTTCACAAATACCCAAGTACCCACTAGGGGTTTAGCTCTCAATGGAGATAGATACAATCAATAAAATCAAATGTAAAAACAAAGCATCCATAGAAAACCCCCTCGTTAGTCATGACGATGGTCTTATGGAGAGTCCTCTACTCATCGCAAGGGTCCCTTTGTCCGGCCTAGGATACACCTCGCCAGATCGGTGCCGACGAAAGCTCTCCCACTAACCTTCTTCCAAATAGCGCACGATGTCGGAGTCGTAGAACCTCCCCAAAGCCCTAGCCAATACCTCTCAAAACCTTTGCCACAACCCTCTCTCAAGTTGGGGAAAAGATGGAGAAAAGAATACATAAATCGAGGCTAAACTCAACTTTTAAAGTGCAGGAATCGGGAATCGACACTCCCGTGTGAGCGCCCATGTGGATTTTTCACACGAGCGTGTGGATTCTCTGTTTTCCTGTTTTCTTGGCCGGCTGTGAACAGTGCTGGTACAGTATTTTTGCTATAGTTTCTATAGTACCTACTGCAATACCGACCCGAAATACTCCCGAATCCATGCTTTCATCAAGGTAACGCAAACGGGCACACGTTTATGTCGTGGATCGCTTTGCTTCTTCAATAACGGACATGTTGGTGGAGATCTTGTTCTATATGCACAAGTCAGAATGCTTGAATGTGACTGCCCTTGTGCCCCTCCAAATGGTTATACTAACTTGAATATGAGGAGGTTGGCACACATTCCCGCATCTCAAACCCTTCATGTGTCCTCGCGTGTGAACCTTAGCAAGATTTCCTCCAAATTGGTACATTTACGACCTACATTAGCTTCTTTCTTTCATATTCAGCCTCACAACCCTACCTGCATGAATGTAACATAACTACACACATATTAGTGTTAAAACCCAAGAAACATAATGCTCAACACAAGGAAAGACCACTTCATATTCTTATCGCACAAGCACTTATCAGTTGCATTTGCAACTAAGCCCCAGTGGAAGGTCATCCCTTAGCCCATCACTTTACTCTGACCGCAAAGAACTCAATGAAATGGAGGTAGAATAAATCACACTGGAGGTGAAAAGGGATGCTCAGCTACCTCTCGACTCACCCTCTCAACCCTCTCCAATCTAGTTTTGTCTAACTCTCGTGGTGTGTCACTCACTCACAAGGGTTACCAATAAGAACTCTCAACTGTAGTGTCACTCTAAGGGAATATTCATTCAATCAAACATTCAATATTGGAACTCAATTAAAGCATCAATTAGTGAGAGCATAATAAAAGGTTTAATGAAACAAATACATCCAAGGGTTCACAAATCTAAGTACCCACTAGGGGGTTAAGCTCTCCATGGAGCTAGTTACAATCAATAATTAAATCGAATATAAAAGCAAGTAATCCATAGAAAACCCCTCGATAGTCATGACGATGGTCTTATGGAGAAGCCTTGACTCTTGCAAAGGTCCCTTTGTCCGGCCTAGGATAACGTCGCAGGATCGATGCCGACGAAAGCTCTCCCACTAACTTTCTTCCAAATTGAGCATTAGAACCTCTCAAAATCCCTTGCCAATACCTCTCAAAATACTAGCTGCGGCACTCTCTCAAGTTGGGGAAAGATGGAGAAATGAATCTGGAAATCAAGGCTCAAATCGCCCTTAAATAGGGCTAGAATCGGGCATCCACACGCCCCTGTGGATTCTCCACATGGGCCCGTGGAAATTCCACACAGCCATGGATAATGTCCATACTCCCGTTTGGATTCTTTGAACTTCACTTTTTCGGCCGGCTCTGAACAGAACCTTTGGCAGTAACAACCCAAAACACTCCCGAATCCATGTTTTCATTGAGGTAGCATAAACGAGCACATGTTTACATCGTAGATCGCCTTGCTTCTTCCATAAACGGCTTCATTGGTGAAGATCTTGGTATCAATGCACAAGCCGGGATACTCGAATGTTACTGTCTTTGTGCCCCTCCAAATCATTGTGCTAACTTGAATACAAGGAGGTTGGCACACATTTTTACATCTTGAACCTGACTTATGACTTCGCATTTGAACCTTCTCAAGATTTTCTCCAAATAGTGCGTTCACGACCTACATTGGCTTCTTTCTTTAATATTCATCTTCACAACCCTATACACATGAAAGTAACATAAATGCACACATATGAGCGCTAAGACCTGATAAAAGTAATACTCATCATAAGGAATGAATACTTCGCATTCTTATCACACAAGCACTTATCAAACTCCCCCACACTTAAGCTTTTGCTTGTCCTCAAGAAAAAAATTAAAACATTGAAGTATATACCAAGGAAATATTTGAAGTGCTTGGCCTTACGTTCATCAAAACATACAAATAGAACATTCTATAAGTAATGAAAATTCAACACTAAATACGAAAAATCAACGCTCTAACTAAAAACTTGAATAAAAAGGGACAACAAATCCGAAGTCGTGTACCTCAAGAATACAATCATTGCAACTAAGGTGGACCGCTATTGGCTATGTGAGCATGCATATCAATCAAAACTAATATAAAGGAGATGTACAGTATGAAACTCTCCCCCCCCCCTCCAACACACACACTTAAGTCGTACATTGTCCCCAATGTACACATGCAAGCTCACTCATAATATATCAAGCAAGAATATATGTGGGAGATGCAATCAAAACAATACTCTCCTAACTCCTAGTGTTGCATTTGATGGAGCTAAATCCTTTGGAGTGTTGTTTCAACAGGTTGTTTAGCACACACAACCAAGTGCCGAAGCACCTTGTCTGTGTCCATGACTAGTTCTCCGTTCCCATACTGACAAGACCATCTGCACGCATACACGAGGGGGTTCAGTGAAGCTTAATAAAATAAAAACAACTCGAGTGTATAAAAGATGAAGAAATGATTACAACTAGAGACATCAAAACAAAAATAAACTCAGAAGAAAAGTCCTTTCTAAGTATACAAGTCCAAAATGAAATGCAAAGGTAATAAAAACGATGAAAAATAAAGTCAAATGTCAGTGCCGTCCACTGTCAGATCTGTTGCTACTGGATACTCAAAAGGTGCAGGAGGATCATGAGAAGATGATGCTGGAGGAGCTGGGGGAGTCCGCTGTCTCAGAACAAATGATGAGGTAATGTCTCACTCAAGAATCTGCTATAATGTGTCAAAACGCGCCATAAACTCTGTGTACTGTGTGGCCTGTATAGCTTGTACCTCACTAATCTCTGTCCATAGCACCCCCACCGCACTCTCGAGCCTTTCAAAGAGATCATGGGCTCGAGATGGTGAAAACATGCGTACTGGGGGTGGCTCCTCTGCCAAGGGAGGTGCCTTGGTCTCCATCGGTGTCGGCTGGGCCTCGGGGGCAGGCAGAGAACCCTCGCCTAGATCATCCCTTCCCTCTACTCCCTCTGGGGCAGGAGTAATCAGAGCATATATCCCTGACTGGATTCTGCGGATCATCCCCATCAATCTCATCGTCTCCAAGCTCAGGGGTGCTGGTATTCTCGTCTTCTTGGCCCCACGAATCGCGTCAAGGAGACCCATGCCCATAACTAGTCTCGTAATGTAGGGGCCCGAGAAGATCACTCCCAATCTGGTGTACTATCCCTAATGTCATATATACTCCATGACAATGTGCCCTAGATGAATCAGTGTGCTCTGAACCATCGAGTGCAGTACAATAGCACTCTGCTCGGGCTCAAAACGCCTGAGTGCTATCACCATGGCCATTCACCCGACACCGCTCGGATTGCATGCAAATATCGATCGCAGGTCGAGAAAGGCACGTGGTCTTGGACACCCCCGCCTCATAGTGGCCCTGACCATAAAATGCTCTGTACGCTCTGTGCGGGGTTAAGGATACAGGATATTCTCTAGGTCATTGGGTATACTCCGCAGTGCCTATAAATACCTCCTCGTACAAGCCGAGCCGAACTGAAAGCTGAGTAAAATCCAAAAAAAGGAGACATTCCAAAAGTAAAACATTAGATTGGGGTTACCATTCAAAACCGAAAAATTGGAGGCATTAAAGAAAATTTTAAATTAGAGTTTTGATTAAAAAAATATAGACATTCTTAAAGAAAAACATAGGATTATAGTTTTGATTACAAACCAAACAAATGTAAACATTCTGAAAAGAAAAATAGGATTACCGTTTTGATTCAAAACAAAAAAGAAAGAGACATTCCAAAAAGAAAACAAAGGATTATGGTTTTGATTAAAAGCTAGATGGCATTCCTAGAAGAAATAATAGTATTACGTTTTCTATTGAAAACCGAAATTTATGTGACATTTCGAAAAGAAAACATAGGATTAGGGTTTTAGTTAAAAAATACAAGACATATAAAAAAAACAAAGCATTGGGGTATAGAATAAAAACTAGGAGACATATTATAAAGTTAGCAAAGGATTAGGGTTTTTATTCAAAACTAAAACTAGGAGATATTCTAAAAAGAAAACATAAGATTAGAATTTAATTAAAAAATAGGAGACATTTTGAAAAGAAAACATGGGATTAGTGTTTAGATTGAAAAATAAGAGACATTCTGAAAATTAAACATAATATTACGGTTATGATTGAAAGCAAATAAATAGGAGGCATTCCAAAAAAAACATAGAATTATTGCTTTGATTGAAAACTAGGTGACATTGCGAAAAGAAAACTACAATTGGGATTTTTATTCAAAAACAAGAGGCATTCCCAAAAAAACATAATATTAGTGTTTTAATTAAAAAGAAAAAAATAGTTGACATTTCCAAAAAAATGATGGATTATAATTTTCATCCAAAAATAGCAAAATTCGTAAAAGAAAAAAACATAGGATTAATTTTTGGATTGAAAAATAGGACATTACTCCAAGAAAATATCGAATTAGGGTTTTGATTCAAAAATAATAGACATTATAAAAATAAAACATATGATTAGGGTTTTATTTAAAAAGTAAGAGACATTACTTTAAAAAAAATATAGGATTAGGGTTTTAATTCAAAAATAGTAGACATTTTGAAACGAAAACAAAGGATTAGGGTTTTGATTCAAAATATGAGAAATTCTAAAAATAAATTAAAGGATTAGGGTTTTGATTCAATACTGGAAAATAGGATACATTCGAAAAAAAACCTAGGATTTAGGTTTTGATTAAAAAATAGGAGACATTCTGAAAAGAAAACAGAGGATTAGGGTTTTGATTGAAAAATAAGAGACATTACTATAAGAAAACGTAGGATTTGGGTTTTGATTCAAAAATAGCAGACATCCCATAAAGAAAATATAGTATTAGGGTTTTCATTCACATATAATAGCAATTCCAAAAAAGAAAAAAATGGATTATGGTTTTCATTGAAAAGTACAAGTAATTACTTTAAGAAAATATAGGATTAGGGTTTTAAATGAAAAATAGGAGACATTTGTATAAGAAAACATAGGATTAGGGCTTTGATTAAAAATTTGAGATATTGCGAAAAGAAAACATAGGATTATAGGATTATTATTTTGAATGAAAAATAGTAGACATTATTATTAGAAAAATAGGATTAGCATTTTGATTAAAAATAAAAAAATAGGTGGCATTTCCAAAAGAAACATAAGATAAGGGTTCTGATTAAAAAATAGCAGACACTCTGAAAAGAAAAGATAGGATTAGGGTTTTCATTAAAAACTGAAAAATATGAGACATTACAAAAAGAAAGCATATAATTATTGTTTTGATTAAAAAATAGGAGACATATTATTAGTGTTTTGATTGAAAAATATGAGACATTCCGAAAAAAAACATAGTATTAGGGTTTTGATTGAAAAATCAGAGACATTTCTATAAAAAAAAATAGGATTATAATTTTGATTAAAAAATAATAGACATTCCAAAAAGAAATCACAGGATTAGGGTTTTGATTGAAATATATGACACATTGCAAAAATAAAACATTGGATTAGTGTTTTGATTTAAAAATAGAACACATTACTGTAGGAAAACATAGAATTAGGGTTTTTATTCAAAAATAGTAGACATTCTGAAAACAAAACATAGGATTTGGGTTTTGATTGAAAAATACAAGACTTTTCAAAAAGAAAATATATGATTAGGGTTTTGATTGAAAAAAAGGAGAAATTATTATAAGAAAGCAAAAGGATTAGGGCTTGATTAAAAATAGTAGACATTTTGAAAACATGAGATTAGCATTTTCATTGAAAAACATGTGTCATTTTCAAAAAAGAAAACATAGGATTAGTTTTTGATTTAAAAATAGGAAACATTACTATAAGAATACATAGTATTAGGGTTTTGATTAAAAACCAAAAAATAGGGGAAATTTCCAAAAAAAACAATTTATAGAATTAGGAAATTTCGCCAATTTTTGGTTTCTAATAAAAAAATTTATAGTACTATGTTTAAATGTCTCATGCTTTTCTCGTCAAAAAGGCTAATCATGTGTTTTTTTCAGAATGTCTACTATTTTTTTCATAAAAACCGTTATCTTGTATTTTCTTATGAGAATGTTGGCTATTTTTAAAATAAAACCCTAATCCTATGTTTTCTTTTTTGAATGGCTTGTATTTTTGAATCAAAACCTAATCCTATGTTTTTTCTTTTGAGACTGTTCGCTATTTTTTAATGAAAACCGTAATCCTATGTCTTCTTTTTAGATTGGTTTCTATTTTTGAATCAAAACACTAATCCTTTCTTTTCTATTTGAAATGTCTTCAAATTTTTAATCAAAACCTTAATCCGATGTCGAATGTCTCATATTTTTTTCAATCAAACGAGTAATCCTATGTTTTTTTTTTAGAATTGACTCATATTTTTGAATCAAAAATATAATCTTATGCTTTTTTTTTTGAGAAAGTCTGCTATTTTTTAATCAAAACAATAATCGTCTGTTTTGTTTTAATAATGTCATGTTTTTTTAATCAAAACCCTAATCCTAAGTTTTTCTTTGTAATGCCTCCTATTTTTTAATCAAAACCCTAATCTTATGTTTTTCTTTTGAGAATATCTATAATTTCTGAATCAAAACAGCATTCCCTTATTTTCTTTTCATAATGTCTCATATGTTTCATTCAAAAGCCTAATCTATGTTTTCTTTTTTTAATGGCTTCTAATTTTAAATCAAAACTCTAATTCTATGTTTTCCTTTGGAAGTTTCTGCTATCTTTGAATAAAAAACCTAATCATTTGTTTTCTTTTGGAAATATCGCCTATTGTTTTGTTTTTATTTAAGACCATAATTCTGTGTTTTTTAATAGTAATGTCTCATATTTTTAAATCAAAACCTTAATTCAATGTATTTTATTCTTAGAATTTCCCTATTTTTTAATTGAAACCGTAATCCTATATTTTTGAAATGTCTCTTATTTTTCAAACAAAACTCTAATCCTATATTTTCTTATAGTAATGTTTCCTATTTTTAAATCAAAATCCTAATCATATGATTTCTTATAGGAATGTGATAAGTGCTTGTGTATTAATAATACGAAGTATTCTTTTCTTACATTGAGCATTACTTTTCAAAGATTTTATCGTTTATTCATGTGGATTTGCGTTCTTTTCTGCATGAAGGGTTGTGGAGACAAGTGTGGAACAATAGAACAAAAAGTAGATCGTGGATGCAATTTTTAATAATGTATTGGATTGAATAAACGTGAAGACACAAGTTGTGCTCAAAGATATGTGAGTGTGTGCCAATCTCCATTGTGCTTGAGCAAACATACAAATTAGGGGGCACAAAGGAAAATCACACTCATGTGTTCACTTGTGCAATGCTAGCAAAATCTTTGTGAATGAGGTTTACATGAAGATCGCGACGTATCAATCAACGCATGAATGTGTGCCCATTCATATGGCCTCGATAAAAAGTGTGGATTCGGGAGTATTTTGGTGAAGTATTGTAATCAGCTTTTATTGTAGTGAGATAACTATAACAGTACTATAGCAGCTTACTATTCACATATCAGCAGTATCAGGGTCCTAGAAATTCACACGCAGTGTGGAAATTTCACACGCCCGTGTGGATGCCCAATTCAAGCCCTATTAAAGCCGTGATTTCAGATGCTTTGGGAATTCCTTTTCTTATCTTTTTCTCATCTTTGGAGGCGCTCGCGGCTAGGGTTTGGAGAGGCTTTGGCTAGGTCTTTGGAGTAGTTCTACAACCTTGGACATCACGTTCCTTCAGAAGATAGTTACTGGGGAAGATTTTGTCGCTTCGATTCGGCGAGGTGTGCCCTAGGCTTGACGAGGGAACCGTTGGAGAAGACGAGGCAACTCTAGAAGACCATCGATACGGACTACGAGTGGTTTTCTTTTTATGGATTACATGCTTTTACATTCAATTTTATTATTGATTGTATCTTGCTCCATGAAAAGCTAACCCCTATTGGGTGCTTGGACTTGTAAACACTAGGTTGATTTTATTTCATTGATCTTTCATTATGCTTGTTTAATTGATGTTTTTAATTGAGTTCCAACCTTGAATGCTTGTTGAATTGATTTTCCTTTAAAATGACACTAGGGTTGAGAATCTATCTTGGTAATCCTTGTGGATGAGTGACACACCATGAAGGTTTGACAAAGCTAGGTTGGAGAGGGGTTGAGAGGGTGAGTCGAGAGATGAGCGGAGCACGCCTTTCCTTTGATGTGATTCATCCTACATCCACATTCCATTTTTGTATCAAATCAACAATCCTATATTTTTTTTCGTAATGAGTCATAAGTTTCAATCAAAACCTTAATTGTCATGTTTTTCTTTTCGGAATGCTTACTATATGTAGCACAAAACCCTAATCCTATCTATTCTTTTCAGAATGTGTCCAATCATTCAATCAAAAACCAGAATTCTATGTTTTCTTTTATTAATGTCTCCTATTTATCAGATTTGAATCAAAAGTCAAATCTTTGTTTTCTTTTTGGAATGTCTCCTATTATTCAATCAAAAACCTAATCCTTTCTATTTTTTATGAAATTTCTTCTATTTTAGAATCAAAACCCTTATCCTATGTTTTTTGTTCAAAATGTGCCCATGTTTCGCTTTTGGAATCAAAAACACTAATCTTTTTGTTTTTTTCGAATGTCTCATTTTTTTGTCAAAAACCAAAAACCTATCTTTTTCTTTTCGAAAATATCTTCTGCTAATTTTTAATCAAAACCCATATCCTATGTTTTCTTTTCGTAATGCATCCTATTTTTGAATAAAAATCATAAGCCTATGTTTTCTTTTCATAATGTCTGCTATTTTTGAATCCAAATAATAATCTTACCTTTTCCTTTCCTAATAACTCATATTTTTTAATAAAAATGATAATCTTAAGTTTTTTTGGAATGCCTGCTATTTTTTAATCAGAACCTTAATTTTATGTTTTCTTTTGGTAATGTCTGCTATTTTTGAATCAAAATAATAATCATAGGTTTTCTTTTCGTAATGTCTCATATTTTTCAATCAAAACCTTTATACTATGTTTTTTTTTCTGAATGCCTACTATATTTCAATTGAAATCCTAATCCCATGTTTTCTTTTCGCAATGTCTAGTATTTTTAAATGAAACCCTAATCCTTTGTTTTTCTTATGCTAATGTCTCTTATTTTTTATTGAAACCAAAGCATTAGGGTTTTTATTGAAAATAAGGAGACATTACTACTATAAAACATAGGATTAGGGTTTTGATAAAAAAAAAATTAGGTGGACATTTCCATAAAAAAATATAGGATTTGGGGTTTTAATATAAAATAGGAGACATTGTGAAAATAAAACATAGAATTAGTGTTTTGAGTGAAAAATTGGAGGAATTTCGAAAGAAAAACATATGATTAGGGTTTTGATTCAAATATAGTAGGCATTCAAAAACAAAAACATATAATAATGGTTTTGATTGAAAAATAGGAGACATTACTATAATAAAACATAGGATTTTGGTTTGGATTAAAAAATAGTAGATATTAAGAATAGAAAACATAGGATTAGGGTTTTGATTCAAATATAGTAGGCATTTTGAAAAGAAAACATATGATTATGGTTTTGATTGAAAAATATTAGACATTACTATAAGAAACTATAGGACTAAGGTTTTTATTCAAAAATAGCAAACATTCTGAGAAGAAAACATAGGAATACGGTTTTAATTTAAAAAATAAGAGGCATTCCGAAAATAAAACATAAGACTATGGTTTTGATTAAAAAATATGAGATATTCCGAAATGAAAACATCAAATTATGGTTTGATTAAAAAGTAGCAGTCATTACCAAAACAAAAGATAGGATTAGAGTTTTGATTAAAAAAACTAAGACATTATGACAAGGAAAAGAAAAGATTACGATTTTCATTCAAAACTGAAAGAAATGACACATTACAAAAAGAAACACATAGGATTAGAATTTGATTCAAAATTAGCAGACAGTCTGAAAAAAGAATGGATTAGGTTTTTGATTGAAAAATAGGAGACATTTCAAAAAGAAAAGTTAGGTTAAGGTTTTGATTCAAAACTGATATATAGGAGACATTAAGAAAACATAGGATTCGGGTTTTTTGTTTGAAAAACATGAGATATTCTGAAAAGAAAAGATAGGATTAGGGTTTTGATTCAAATATAGTAGTCATTTCGAAAAGAAAAGGTAACATTAAGGTTTTGATTGAAAAATAGGATACATTACTATAAGAAAACATATATTAGGGTTTTGATTCAAAAATAGTATACATTCCTAAAAGAAAACATAATATTAGGTTTTTGATTGAAAAATATGAGATATTTAGAAAAGAAAACAAAGGTTAGGCGTTTTAATTGAAAAAATAGGAGACATTACTATAAAAACATAGGATTAGGGTTTTGATTAAAAACAAAAAAATAAGGCACATTTACAACAAAGAAAAAAAAATAGGATCCCGACTAAAAATATGGTTTTTATTAAAATATAGCAGACATTCTAAAAGAAAAAATATGATTAGGCTTTTGATTACAAATTTGAAGGGATTCCCAAAACTAATGATAGGATTAGGATTTAGAGTTTTGATTAAAAAAATGAGACATTCCAAAAAGAAAACAAACCATTAGGATCTTGATTCAAAACTGCTAAATAGAATACATTCCGAAAAGAAAAACATAGGATTAGGGTTTTGATTCAAAAATAATAGACATTTTGAAAAGAAAAAAAATAGATTAAGTTTTTGATTGACAAATAAGGGCATTTCGAAAAGAAAAAGTAGGTTAGGGTTTTGATTCAAAACTTATAAATAAGAGACATTAAGGAAAGAATACATAGGATTCATGTTTTGTTTGTTAAATAGGAGACATTCCGTAATGAAAACATAGGATTAGGGTGTCCATTAAGATATAGTTAACATTCTGAAAAGAAAACATAGGCTTAGGTTTTGATTGAAAAATAGGAGACATTACTATAAGAAAAACATGTGATTAGGGTTTTGATTTAAAAATAGTAGACATTACGAAAAGAAAACATAGGATTAGGGTTTTGATTGAAAAAAAAATATGTGGCATTATGAAAAGAAAACATAGGATTATTTTTTTGATTAAAAAACTAGTAGGCATTGCCAAAATATTAGTGTTTTGATTAAAAACAAAAGGAGACATTACCAAAAAAACATAGGATTAGGGTTTTGATTCATAACTAGAAGACATTCCGAGAAGAAATAATAGGATTAGGTTTTTGATTGAAAACCAAAATTTAAGTGACATTCCGAAAAGAAAACATAGGATTAGGGTTTTAGTTGAAAAATAGGAGACACATCGAAAAGAAAACATGGGATTAGGGTTTAGATTAAAAAATAGGAGACATTCCGAAAACAAAACATATGATAAGGGTTTTCATTCAAATCGGAAAAATAGGAAACATTCAGGAAATAATATATTGGATTGGACTTTGATTCAAAAATAGGAGACATTACGAGTAGAAAATATTGGATTAGGGTTTTGATTAAAAAATGGTAGACATTCCGAAAAGAAAATATAAAATTAGGGGTTTGATTAAAAAATTGAAAAATAGAAGACATTCCGAAAGTAAGACATAGGATTAGGGTTTTGATTCAAAACGAAAAAAGGAAGACATTACAAAAAGAAAAATTAAAATTAGGGTTTTGATTAAAAAAAAACAGACATTCTGTAAAGAAAACATGCGGTTAGCGTTTTGATTCAAAAACAAAAAATAGGAGACATTCCGGAAAAAAAACATAGGATTAGGTTTTAATTGAAAAATAGGAGACATATTGAAATGAAAACATAGGATTAGTGTTTAGATTAAAAAATAGGAGACATTCCGAAAAAACAGTAAAGGATTATGGTTTTCATTCAAAACTAAAAAATAGGAGACATTCAAAAAGAAAAACATAGGATTAGTGCCCCATTAAAAATAGGTGACATTTTGAAAATAAAACGTAGGATTAGGGTTTTGATTGAAAAATAAGAGGCATTCCGAAAATAAAAACATAGCATTAGGGTTTTGATTGAAAACTAATAAATATCATACATTTCGATAAGAAATTATAAAATTAGTGTTTTGATTGAAAAATAGTACACATTGTGAAAAGAAAACAAAAGATTAGGGTTTTAATTAAAAAATAAGAGACATTCCGAAGAGAAGGCATAGGGTTAGGATTTTTATTCAAAACTAGAAGACATTCCAAAACAAAACATATGATTATGGTTTTGATTCAAAAATAGTAGACATTCCGAAAACCAGAGATACGATTAGGGTTTTGATTAAAAATGTGTGAGACATTTAGAAAAGAAAACAATGGATTAGGGTCTTGATTCAAAACTAAAAAATAGGACACATTCCGGAAATAAAACATAGGATTACTATTTTGTTTAAAAAATAGTAGACATTCTTAAAAGCAAAGAAAGGAATAAGTTTTTGATTGAAAAATATGAGACAATCCGAATAGGAAACATAGGTTATGGTTTTGATTCAAAACTGATAAATAGGATGTTAGTGTAAGCCCTAACCCCAATACATTCTATGAACTATTATTATTTGGATAGTTATCTTGAGATATCATTTTATCCATTATTATTTTTGTGCATAGTCAATAAGATAAAACATCATTGAATATTGGTTCTACTCAAGTTATCAAATGCGTGATTTGGGTAGTAAAACCTTGGAGCATAAACTGGAACAATATTCTCAATGTGCCTAGTCAATTATTTTCATGGGAATGATAATAAAGTAAGACTAGTATATCTATTGTGAGATGGCCTTGTTTCATGAGTCATAGGATATGAGATATCAATCGAAGGGCATAGATACATGGTATGGAACAGTTTACCTGGATCGATCCACTCTTTAGAACACTACATGGTTGTAAAGTCATAAGTGTTTTTCTCAAGCAATTTTTATACTTGAATCTGTCGACCTGAATTTACTATGGATCTTAGATGAGTTCTTGCATGCTTTCACTTACACCTAACATCATTCGTAACTGAGTTGTAAGTACAGAGTATGTTTGGGCATGTCACGGTTCATGCTGAGAGACATGAGTGATGTGAAGGGTTTGCCCCTCTCTGTAGAGAGAGTGAATATGACTGGCCACTTTATTAGTGAGACTGAGTAGTGTGAGGCCACGCCCAATGTAAATGATAAGAGTTATCATTTACTTGACCTAGTCAGTTCACTAAGAGATCGAGAAATTAATTACCATTATATAAGGGTGACTTACTCCATGCCTTATGCTAATTAAGATATTCAGTGGCAAAGGATTGTATGAGATTGCAATAGGCTCCGTTAATTCTTAGAATTGATCTTCATTTAATATTGGGTAATCGTATTATCTTGCTAGACAATAATTATAATTTATGAGTGTTAAAGTTGTTTATGCTCATTGTCAATGTCAAATGGACCTACAAGATCGTACACTTAGCATACTGGAATCAAGGTTCAGTAATTGTTACTCATTGGACCACATGATAAGTGTTTCGGTGAAAATCCTAATTATGTGGACCGAATAGCTTATTTGGGTTGGGTGTTGTTAAGTGTTAATTCAATCTAATCAACTTGGTTAATTAAAATGGTTTTATTAATCAAGTAAAGAAGAGAGTCCTAATTTGATTAAGAGTGAAAGGTTTTATCATAAATTAGGGTTTTGGGTTTCCAATATAAATAGACGGTCTAACCCTAATATAAGAGAGAGACAATAGATTGATTGAGAGATAGTCTCTTGAGAAACCCTACCCTTCACCTACCCCTCTACTCCCTTGGCCGCCAGAACCTGTCGGCGGTACCTGTCACTAGTGCCCACTACCGGAACCTGCTGACAGTGCCTGCCGCTAGTGCCCGCCTCCACCACTGCGCCTACAACCTCTTTTTTTCTTCAATGCAGATCGGATCTTGAGACCAAAAGGAAATTGGTTTTCTCTTGTGTCTCATCGATCAATCTGCTATTCAAACCAAGAAACAATCATTGTTTCTTTTGGTACTAGCATAACTGCTTGATTCATAGAGGCATTCGTGTGTACGTGATTGTAGAAGGGAGTCGTGATTCACAGTCTCTTTCAATTTTGGAGAATCAAGGGTACGTTCAGAAACATCATCAAAATGAAGGTAAAACATTTAATTATATTATATTCATAATGTTTAAATTTTAATCCTAATTCTCCATTCCAATAGGATTAGATGTTAGATCTATTCATAATGTTAATTTGATTGACATAGCATGCTAATAGAATAGGATTATAGATCCATATTCTATTAATTTTGTTAATTTGATTAGCTAGTTTATATTTCCTAATATAGCATTAAATTAAAAATTAATTAAAATATGGATTCGATGTCTTTCTTTCTTTGTTTATTTTATATGCGTGTGCTGAATGTTGATTGTTGCATTCATTGGCCTTAGCGTTTGTAAACATCCTGTGTGTCATTTTATTTCTATACGGCCAGAGAATCATTATATTTTTTTGTGTATGGCATACATGTCATCGTTAGTTTCGATTTTGATTTTATATTGTATAAAATTGAAGACAACGCGACTTGTTGAAAATGGAGACCCAAAGGTTGGTGGGAGAGCTTGTCGTGGCATAACCTGAAAAGGAACCTGCTTGAGATAGTCTCTAGGTTTAGGTTTTTCTGGCACATGAATGTCACATTTATTTCTGCTTTTATTTATTCCTTACATGTGTTTGGTTGAATGGAATTCTGCTATGCCATGTAAGATGTAATTAACCCCAACAATAGTAAGTCATGAAAATTCCTTCCCTTACTCGAAACTTGTCAAGTCATCAATCATCAAAATGCAGGTCTTGCCAAAGCTGAGCGTGTTAGATTATCTTTCTGAGGCAAGTATTAGGATCATGGTTATTACGAACACTCGAGTAAGGGTTTGACTTAACATGGGTAATGGGACGGTCCTAGCCCTAGGCATTGAAAAAAATGGGGTGTAATTTAACACTAAATGTTAATCCCATTATATCCGAGAATCACATGTGATGTGATTGGAAAGAGTTCCTACCTAAATAACCTAGTCCCGTGTGTATAGGCTCAGCTTGCCCAAAACAAAGTGAAATATGGATCTTAGCCCACAATAAATCACTAACAATGAATTATTTACATTGGGATATTAATTCGTATTTGTGGGAAACTTTATAAGAAATTATAACTGAATCTTGCTTTTAATTCTGTGTAGATCATAATGACAACCGATAATGCAAATTCACAAAAAAATTCATTGTGATCTATCCTTAAGAAGGACAAGCTCATTGGAACCAATTTTTTTAATTGATCTCAAAACCTGAGAATTATTCTTAGGCAAGAACGGAAACTGGAATCCATTAACAAACCATTACCTGAAGCACCAGTAATGAATGCTAAGGATGCTACTAAAGAGATATTCGATAAGGCAAGGAATGACTTTAATGATGTTACCTACCTCATGTTAGGCACCATGAGTATTGAATTGCAAAAACAGCTCGTGAAAATGAAAACTTATGATATTATGGTGCATCTTAAGTAAATGTTCCAAGAACAAGTTAGGGATCAAAGGTTCATGACCACAAAAGCATTGACCTCTAGTAGGATGGCTCAAGGCACTTCGTTAAGTGCCCATGTGCTCAAGATGAAGGGGTATATTGATACACTCGAGCAACTTGATGCGCCGATCTGAAAGGAGCTTGTGGTGGACCTTACCTTATGGTCCTTGCCAGATAGTTATGATCTATTTGTCATGAACTATAACATGCATGGTATGGATAAGACACTTGTCGAGTTGCATGGGATACTTAAAAATGATGAGTAGAGTATCAAGAAATCCATGTCGGTGCTTATAGTACTGAAAGACAAGTGCAAGAGTGGAAAAAGGATATGTAAAGCCAAGTTCAAGCCCAAGGAGAAGGTTGAACCTTATTCCAAAGGCAAGGAGGCTAAGAAACCCAAGCCCAAACCTCAGAAAGAGCGTATGTGTTTTTGCTGTGATGAAGCTGGTCATTGGAAGAGAAACTGTCCCCTCTACTTGGAAGAGTTGAAGAAGGGAGACAATGCCTCTATTTCAGGTATCTATATGATAGAAGTCAATCTCTCTATTTATATATCATGGGTATTTTATACTGGATGTAGTTCTCAAATTTGTTCAAATGTGTAGGGACTAAGAAATAGGAGACGTTTGACTTAAAGTGAAGTTGTCCTAAGAGTAGGGAATAGAGCAAGGGTTGCTACCATAGAGATAGGAGACTATCCATTAACTTGGCCTTCTGGACTTGTTTTGAATTTAATAAATTGTTATTATGTGCCTGCTATGAGCAGAAACATTATTTCAGTTTCTTCTTTGGATAATGATGGTTATAACTTCATTATTGATAATAATGTTATTTCTATTTTTCATGAGGACATTCTATATGGAAATGCCATGCTAAATAATAGGCTTTACGTTCTAGAATTAGAAAACCACAACTCAATCTATAATATAGATACTAAAATGGTTAAATTGAAGAAGTCAAACCATTCATACTTCTGCCATTGTTGTTTGGGCCACGTCAATGAGAAACGTATTTCAAAACTTGTCTCCATTTATTTTGAATCATTTAAGACATGTGAATCTTGTCTCCATGGAAAAATGACTAAAAGACCCTTTAATTAACAAGGTGAAAGGCAGGTGATTTATCGGGATTAATACATACAGATGTATATGGACCATTGAGCGCACATGCTAGAGGTAGTTTTCCGTACTTTGTTACTTTCATGGATGACTTCAATAGATATGGCTACGTCTATCTTATGAACCACAAGTCTGAGAGTTTTGAATGATTCAAGGAGTTTAGGAATGAAGTACAAAATCAACTTAGCAAAAATATTAAAGCCATTCGATCAGATCGAGGTGGTGGACAGTTAAGTCGAGATTTTGACCATTATTTGAAATAGTGTGGAATAGTTTCATAACTCAATCCTCGTGGAACACCTCAGTTGAATGGTGTGTCAGAAAGTAGGAATTAAACTTTATCAGATATGATTCGATCATTGATGATTCAAGATGGTCTTCCAATATCCTTTTGGGGATATGCCCTTCAGACTGTTGTATTCCTTCTAAATAGAACTCCGACTAAGGCTGTTGAAAAGACACCATATGAGATGTGGACTAGGCAAAATCCTAATATAACTTTTGTATGGATTTGGAGTTGTGAGCCACATGTTAAAAGGTTAACATCAGGCAAAATCACATCGAAAACAGGCAAGTGCCTATTTTTGGGGTATCCCAAGAAAACTAAGGGATACAATTTCTACAACCCTAACGAGAATAAAGTATTTGTTAATCATAATGTTGTTTTCATGGAACGGGAGTTTCTTCTCAAGAAGAACAGTGGGAGTGGATTACAAATTGAGGAGATTCAAGTACCACAAATTCCTATAGAGGATAGTTTGGAAATGGAAATAGATTCTCAAAGAGTTGTGGAACCCGAACCCATTATACAAGAACCAAGAAGGTCTGGTAGGATTTGTCACGAGCCTAAGAGATATGGGTTTCTCATTACTGACGATCAAAGCTTTGAGCTAGTGGATCACGATGAGCCCACCATCTACTGAGAGGCAATCGAGAATTCCTATTCAGATAAATGGCTTCGAGCTATGTAATCTGAAATATAATCGATGTATGATGACCAAGTATAGACTTTGATTGATCCACCGGAAGTTGCTAAGATCATTGAGTGAGAAATGGATTTTCAAATATAAGGCCGGAAACACCTTCAAAGGTAGACTAGTGGCAAAAGGTTTTAGACAGACTCATAGTATTGACTATGACGAAAACTTTTCACCGGTGATCATGCTCAAATCCACTAGGATTCTTCTTAGCAGTATATTATGACTATGAGATATGGCAAATGGATGTCAAAATGGATTTCCTTAATGGAAATATCCTTGAGGATGTGTACATGACATAGCATGAGTGTTTAGTCTATCAGAAGAACACTAACAAGGTGTACAAGCTGCTAAGGTAAATTTATGGACTTAAGCAAGCATCCCAAAGTTGGAACCTCTATTTCAATGAGGTAGTCAAAGGTTTTGGCTTTATCAAAAATGAGGGTGAGCCTTGTGTGTACAAGAAAACTAGTGGGATCATAGTCATTTTCCTTGTGTTATATGTCGTTGACATCTTACTTATTGGAAATGACATCCTGACATTGTTTGATGTTAAGCAATTGGTAGGGAAGTGTTTCTCAATAAAGGACTTAGGTGAAGTCGAGATTATATTAGGTATAAAGAGCTATAGGGATAGATCACAAAGCCTTTTGGGACTAAGTCAAGAAAAGTACATATATATGATACTGAAATGGTTTAGTATGTCTAACTCCAAGAAAGTGTTTTTACCCATGTCTCACGGAGTTGTTCTAAGTAAAGGTGATTGTCATCAAACTAAAGAACAAAGGGAACACATGATTCAGATCTCTTATGCATCTGCTATAGGATCTATCATGTATGCCATGCTATGTAGTAGGCTGGATGTCGCACATGCACTTAACATGACTAGCAGATTCCAACAGGATCCAAGGAAAACCATTAGTCTGCTATCAAGAATATTCTTAAGTACTTGCAAAGAACTAAAGAATACTTCTTAGTGTATGATGGTGAGAATGAATTAATTGTAATAGGTTACACCAATGCCAACAATAGTAAATCACAATCTGATTATGTGTTTTTCTTGAATGGAGGTGATGTAAGCTAGAAAAGCTCAAAACAGAACACCGTCGCTGATTCTACCACAAAGTCTGAGTATATACCTGCATCCAATGCTGCTAAGGAAGCTAATTGGCTTAATAGGTTCCTTACTGGGTTAGGAGTTGTCCCAAACATCTTAGATCTAGTAAACCTCTTTTAAGACAATAAAGGGGCAATAGCAACGGCAAAGGAGCCCCATTCAAAGAAAAGTCCAAACATATACTCATGTGATTCCATCTCATTCAAGAGATCATCGATAAAGGAGATGTGAAAGTTTGCAAGATTGTTGGAGAAGACAATATAGCTGATCCTTCAACTAAGCAGTTTGCTAGGCTAAAACATTATCATCATGTTAGGTCTTATGCTCTTAGAGTTATGCTTGATTGAGACTAGTGCTACTGGCAGAATGTTAGTGTAAGCCCTAACCCCAATACATTGTATGAACTGTTATTATTTGGATAATTATTATGAGGAATCATTTTATCTATTTTTATTTATGTGCATAGTTAATAAGATAAAACATCCTTGAATATTGGTTTTGCTCAAGTTATCAAATGCATGATTTGGATAACAAAACCTTGGAGCATAAACTAGAACAATATTCTAATGTCCCTAGTAGATTATTTTCATGGGAATGATAATAAATTAAGACTAGTATGTCTTTTGAGAGTTGGCCTTGTTTTATGGGTCGTAGGATATGGGATGTCAATCAAAGGGCATAGATACATGCTAGGGAATAGTGTGCCTGAATTGATCTACTTTTGAGAATACTACATGGTTATAATGTCATAAGTGTTTTTCTCAAGCAATTCTTGTACTCGAATTCTTCTACCTGAAATCGCTATAGATCTCAGATGAATCCTTTCATGCTTTGACTTATGCATAACTTCATTCATAACTGAGTGACAAGTATGGGTATGTTTGGACATCTTACGGTCCGTGTTGAGAGACATGAGTGATGTGAAAGGATTTTCCCTCTTTGTAGAGAGAGTGAATATTGCTGGCCACTTGATTAGTGAGATTGAGTAGTTTATGGCCATGCCCAAGGGAAATAATAAGAGTTATTATTTACATAACCTAGTCATTTCACTAAGAGATCAAGAAATTAATTAGTATTAAATAAGGGTGACTCGCTCCATGCCATATGCTAATTAAGATATTTAGTGGCAAAAGATTGTATGAGGTTGGGATAGCTTCCGTTAATTCTCAAAATTGACCTTCGTTTAATATTGGCTAACCGTATTATCTTGCTAGAAAATAATTTTGATTTATGAGCATTAAAGTTGTTTAAGCTCATTCCAATGTTAAACGGACCTACAGGATTGTACACTTGGAATGTGAGGATCAAAGTTCATTAATTGTTACTCATTGGACCACCTGATTAGGGTTTTGGTGAAAAACCTAATTAAGTGGACCAAATAGCTTATTCGGGTTGGGTATTATTAAGTGTTAAATCAATCTAAATGATTTGGTTAATTAAAATGGATTAATTAATCAAGTAAAGAAGAGAGACTTAATTTGATTAGGAGTGAAGGGTTTTATCATAAATTCACGTTTTTGGTTTCCAATATAATACATGGTCTAAACTTAATATAAGAGAGAGACAATAGAGTGATTGAGAGATAGTCTACTGAGAAACCCTAGTCGTCACAAACACCTCTTCTCCCTTGGCCACTTTTGCTGTTGCCCGGCGCCGAAACCTACCTATGCTACCTACCGCTGGAACTGGTCACTGTCATTCCGCCTACAACCCCTTTCTCTCTTCTCTACAGATCGGATCTTAAGACCAAGAGGAAATTGTTTTTCTCTTGTGTCTCGATTGATCGATCTCGTGTGCTTGTCATTCAAACAAAGAAACAAGCGTTGTCTCTTTAGGTACTAGCATACCTGCTTAATTCCCGAGGCGTTTGTGTGTACATGATTGTAGAGGGGAGTCGTGATTCATAGTCCCTTTCGATTTCAGGGAAACAAAGGGTATCATCATCTAAAAACAAAGGTAAAACATTTAATTATCTATTTGTTTAGACTTTAATCCAAGTTCTGCCATGCATTAGGGTTTTGTTATGTTCATTTGTCGTTAAAATTTTGTTATCTGCTGCATTTCAACATGTATATTTTTCTCATGATAATTCCTTTCTTTGTTGATAAGATCCCAAAATAAGAGATATTTAGAAAATAAAACATAGGATTCAGATGTTTCTTGCAAAATAAGAGACAATCCAAAAGGAAAATCTAGGATTAAGGTTCTCATTCAAATATAGTAGGTATTCTGCAATGAAAACATAGGAATAGGGGTTAGATTCGAAAATAGTAGACATTCTGGAAAGAAAAAAAAAAGATTTGGGTTTTGATTAAAGAATATGAGATATATCGAAAAGAAAAAAACTTAGCATTAGGGTTTTTATTGAAAATAGGAGACATTACTATTAGAGAACATGGGATTAGTATTTTGATTTAAAAATAGTAGACATTTCAAAAAGAAAACTTAGGATTAGGGTTTTGATTAAAAAATAAAGACACTCTTAAAGAAAAACTTGGGATTCTTGTTTAATTGAAAAATAGGAGGCATTCCTAAAAGAAAACATAGGGTTTTGATTGAAAAATATGAGACATTCTTAAAAGAAAATATTGGATTAAGGTTTTGTTCAAAAATTTGCATAGATTTCTAAAACAAAAGACAGGATTAGGGTTTTGATTCAAGAAAAAGTGATAGTCCAAAAAGAAAACAAATGATTAGGGTTTTGATTAAAACAAACAGAACACATTTTCGAAATGAAAAAATAGGTTTAGGATTTTGGTTAAATAATAGCAGACATTCCGATAAAAAAAAGAAAGGATTATGGTTTTGATTGAAAAATTGGAGACATTGCAAAAGGAAAAACATTGGTTAGGGTTTTGATTCAAAAATGTTAAATAGGAGACATTAGAAAAGAAAATATAGGATTCAGGTTTTGATTGAAAAATAGGAGACATTGTGAAAAGAAAACATAGGATTAAGGTTTTAATTCAAACATAGTAGGCATTGCAAAAAGAAAACATAGGATTAAAATTTTAATTGAAAAATAGAAGACATTACTATTAGAAAACATAGGATTAGGATTTTGATTCAAAAATAGTTGACATTCTGAAAAGAAAACATAGGATTAGGTCGTTGATTGAGAATTATGAGACATTACTAAAGAAAAGATAGTATTAGGGGTTTGATTGAAAACCAAAAACTAGGGGACTTTCCAAAATAAAATATAGGACTAGGGTTTTGATTTATTAGTAGCAAACATTTTGAGAAAAAAAGGATTATTTTTTTGATTAAATAATGGGAGCCATTCCGAAGAGAAAACAGAGTATTAGTGTTTAAATTGAAAAATAGGACGCATTAGTATAAGAAAACGTAGGATTAGGGTTTTGATTCAAAAATAACTGACATCCAAAAAGAAAACATAGGACTAGGGTTTTGATTGAAAAATATGAGATATTTCGAAAAGAAAGTGTAAGATTAGGTATTTGATCAAAAGATAGGATACATTCCGAAAAGAAAACAAATGATTCGGATTTGATTAAAAAATAGGAGATATTCGAAAAGGAAACATATGATTAGGATTTTTATTCAAAAATAGGAGGCATTATGATAAAAAGCATAGGATTAGTGTTTTGATTAAAAATTAGTAGAGATTACAAAATCAAAAGGTAGGATTAGAGTTTTGGATAAAAAAATGAGACATTCCAAAAAAAAAAAAAAGGATAAGTGTTTTGATTCAAAACTGAAAAATAGGACACATTCCTTAAAGAAAACATATAATTTGGATTTTGATTAAAAAAAGGAGACATTCTGAAAAGAAAATAAAGGATTAGGGTTTTTGATTGAAAATTGGAAACATTTTGAAAAGAAAATATAATTTATTGTTTTGATTCAAAACTGATAAATAGGAGACACTAAAAAAATACATATGATTCCGATTTTGGTTGAACGATAGGTGACAATACGAAAGAAAACATAGAATTATTGTTCTGATTAAAAAATAGCAGACTTTCGAAAAAGAAAACATAAGATTAAAGTTTTCATTATAAAATAATAGGCATTCAGGAAAAAAATAAATCTATGATTTGGGTTTTGATTAAAATATAAGAGACATTGCGAAAAAGAAACATACGATTATTGTTTTGATTCAAATATAGCCGACATTCTGATTATGATTAGGGTTTTGATTCAAAAATATGAGGCCTTGCTAAAAGGAAACATAGGATTAGGGTTTTGATTAATAAATATGAGACATTCCAAAAAAACAAGGATTTGGGTTTTGATTAAAAATTAGAAGGCCTTCCTAAAATTAAAGCAAGAATTAGGGTTTTAATTAAAAACATGAGACATTCCGAAAAGAAAAAAAGGGATTAGGGGGTTACTGTTTTCATTCAAAATGATAAATAAATGATATGAAGAAAAGAAACATAGTATTAGGGTTCTAATTGGAAGATAGGAGATATTGCGAAAGGAAAGCATAGGATTATTGTTTCATTAAAAAGTAGGAGGCATTTTGAAAAGAAAATAAAGGATTATTGTTTGATTCAAATATAATAGCCATTCTAAAAAGAAAATGTAGGAATAGGGTTTTGATTCCAAAATAGTATAAATTTCCATAAAAGAACATTGGATTTTGTTTTTAACAAAAAAATATGAGGCATTCCGAAAAGAAAACATAGGACGAGGGTTATGATTCAAGTAATGTAGGAATTCAGGAAATAAAACATAGAATTAGGGTTTTTGATTGAAAAATAGGAGACATTACTAAATGAAAACATAGATAAGTGTTTTCGATTAAAAAATAAGAAAATAGTAGACATTTTCAAAAGAAAAAGTAGGATTAGGCTTTTGATTAAAAAAATAGGAAGCATTCCGAAAATAAAACATAGGATTAGGGTTTTGATTTCAAAATATGAGACATTAAAAAAAGCATAAGATTAGGGTTTTGATTTAGAACTGAAAAATAGGAGACATTGAGAAAATAAAACATACGATTTAAGTTTTAATTAAAAAATAAGAGACATTACTACAAGATAACATAGGATTATGGCTTTTCATTCAAAAATTGAAGACATTTATAAAAGAAAACATAAGATTAGGATTTTGATTGAAAAATATAAGACATTACCATAAGAAAAGACAAGATTATTGGATTTGTTAAAAACTGAAAAATAGGGCAAATTTCCAAAAGAAAACATAAGATTAGAGTTTTGATTAAAAATAAGCTGATGTTTTCAAAAGAAAACATAGGACTAGGGTTTGGATTCAATAATAGCAGCCATTACGAAAAAAGATAAGGAAGGCTTAAGTTTTTTATTCAAAAATAGGAGCCATTCGGAAAAGAAAAATAGGATTAGAGTTTAATTGAAAAATAGGAGACATTACTATAAGAAAACATAGGATTAGGATTTTGATTAAAAAATAGTAGATATTCTGAAAAAAATCATAGGATTAGTGATTTATTGAAATCATATGAGACATTTTGAAAAGAAAATGTAGGATTAGTGATTTGATTAAAAGATAATAAACATTCCGAAAAGAAATCATATGATTAGTGTTTGGATAAAAAATAGGAGACATTCCGAAAAGAAACAGAGGATTAGGATTTTTGTTCAAAAATAGGAGCCAATATGAAAAGAACACATAGGATTACTGTTTTGATTAAAAATTAGTATAGATTCCTAAAACAAAAGATAGGATTAGGATTTTGAATAAAAACAATGAGACAGTTTGAAAAGAAAACAAAGGATTAATGTTTTCATACAAAACTGGAAAATGGGACACATTCAAAAAAATTATTGGATTATTGTTTTGATTAAAAAATAATAAACATTCTGAAAATAAAACAAAGGATTTGGGTTTTCGATTGAAAATAGGAGACATTCTGAAAAAAAATATATAATTTAGCTTTTTGATTCAAAATTGATAAATAAGAAACATTGGACATAGTATTTGGGTTTTCATTGAAAGATAGGAGACATTACGAAAAGAAAACATAGGATTATTGTTTTGATTAAAAAATAGCAGACTCTCACAAAAGAAAACATAAGATTAGAGTTTTGATTAAAAAATAGGAGGCATTCTAAAAAAAACTTAGGGTTAAGGTTTTAGATTAAAAATTATAAGACATTACGAAAAGAAAACATATGATTTTTGTTTTGATTCAAAAATAGCTGACATTCCCAAAAGAAAAATATATGATTAGGATTTTGATTGAAAAATATGAGACATTCTGAATAGAAAACATTGGATTTGGGTTTAGATTAAAAATTAGAAGACATTTCTAAAATAAATGCTAGGATTAGAGTTTTGATAAAAAAATGAGACATTCCAAAAATAAAACAAAGGATAAGTTGGTTATGGTTTTCATTCAAAACTGATAAATAAAAGACATAAAGAAAAGAAAACAAAGTATTAGTGTGTTGATTGAAAGATAGTAGACATTGCCACAAAAAAGCAGAGGATTATTGTTTTCTTTCAAAAATAGGAGACATTATGAAAAGAAAACAAAGGATATGACTTTTGTTCAAATACAATAAGCATTTTGAAAAGAAAGCATGGGAATAGTGTTTTGATTCAAAAATAGGAGAAATTTCCAAAAGAGAACATAGGATTATGTTTTTGACTTAAAAATATGAGACATTGCTAAAAGAAAACATAGGATCAGGGTTTTGATTCAAATATAGGAGCCATTCTGAAAAGAAAACATTGGATTATAGTTTTATTTAAAAAATAGGAGATATTACTAAAACAAAACTTAGGATTATGGTTTGCTTGAAAACAAAAAAATAGGGAACATTTCCAAAAGAAAAGATAGAATTAGGCTTTTCATTCAAAAATAGGAACCAATCCAAATATGAGACAATCCAAAATGAAAACATAGGATTATGGTTTTGATTCAAAACTAAAAAATAAGAGATATTAAGAAAACAAACACAGGAATTGGGTTTTGATTGAAAAATAGGAGATATTACTATAAGAAAACATACTATTTGGTTTTTTGGTTCAAAAATAATAGACACTCCGAAAAGAAAACATAGGATTTGCTTTATGATTGAAAAATATGAGACATTACGGAAAGAAAACATAGGATTATTGTTTTCATTAAAAAATAGCAGACATTCCCAAAAGAAAACATAAGATTACAGTTTGATTAAAAAATTAGATGCATTCCAAAAAGAAATTAGGATTAGGGTTTTGATTAAATAATTTGAGACATTACAAAAATTAAACATATTTTTATTGAAATGTATGTGACATTTTCAAAAAACAATAGGATTAGTGTTTTGATTGACAAAGAGGATACATTACTATAAGAAATCATAGAATTAGTGTTTTGACTGAAAAATAGGAGGCATTCCTAAAAGAAAAAATGGATTACAGTTTTGAATCAAATATTCTCAAAAGAAAACATAGGATTGGGATTTTGATTGAGAAATAGGACACATATTATAAGAAAACATAAGATTAGATTTTTCAATGAAAAATATAAGACATTACTATAAGAAAACATAGGATTCGTGTTTTGATTAAAAAATAGTAGACATTCCAAAAGATAACATAGAACTAGGGTTTTGTTTAAAATATAGTAGGCATTCCGAAAAGAAAACATGCGATTAGGGTTTTGATTGGAAAATTAGAGACATTAGTATAAGAAAACATAGTATTAGGGTTTTCATTAAAAAAATAGTACACATTTTGAAAAGAACACTTAGGATTAGGGTTTTGATTGAAAAAAATAGGATACATTTCAAAAAGAAAATAGGGTATTAAGGTTTTTGATTGAAAAATATGAGACATTTCGAAAAGAAAACAACAGATAATGGTTTTGATTAAAAATTAGTAGACATTCCCAGATAGGATTAGTGTTTTGATTCAAAAGAATGGGACATTACGAAAAGAAAACAATGGAATGGGGTTTTGATTCTAACCTGAAAATTAGGGCACATTTTGTAAAGAAAACAAAAGATAATGGTTTTGATTAAAAATTAGTAGAAATTCCCAAAACAAAAGATAGGATTAGGGTTTGATTGAAAAATAATAGACATTACGAAAAAAAAACATAGGCTAAGGTTTTGATTGAAACTGATAAATGGGAGACATTAAGAAACCAAAACATAGGATTCCTATTTTTTTTTGCAAAATAGGAGAGATTCCGAAAAGAAAAAATAGGATTAGGGTTTTAATTCAAATATCGTACGCTGACATTCTGAAAAGAAAAGAAAGTGTTAGGTTTATGATTAGAAAATTACAGATATTCCGAAAAGAAAAGAAAGTGTAATGTTTTGATTGAAAAATAGGAGACATTTCATAAAGAAAACATAGGATTAGCTTTTTCATTCAAATCTAGATGGCATTTTAAAAAAGAACATATGATTAGGGTTTTGATTTAAAAGTAAGAGACATTACTATATGAAAACATAGGATTAGGGTTTTGATTTAAATATAGTAGACATTCCGAAAATAAAACATAAGATTAGGGTTTTGATTGAAATATAGTTGGCATTCTGACATAGGATTATGGTTTTGATTGAAAAATATGAGACATTAAGAAGAAAATATCAGATTAGCATTTTGAATAAAAAATATCAAACATTACCAAAAGAACTTAGGATTATAGTTTTGATTAAAAAATTTGTGACATTAAGAAAAGAAAACATAGGAGTCGGGTTTTAAATGCAAAATAGGAGGTTTTCCAAAAACAAAAAATAGAATTAGGGTTTTTATTCAAATATAGTAGGCATTTCTAAACGGAAAAAAGTATTAGGATTTTTATTGAAAAATTGGAGGCATAACTATAAGAAAACATAGGATTATAATTTTGATAAAAAACCAAAAAATAAGGGACATTCCCAAAAGAAAACATAGTATTAGTGTTTTGATTCAAAAATAGAAGCCATTCCAAAAAGAAAACATTGGATTATTGTTTTGATTGAAAAATATGAGTCATTATGAAAATAAAACATAGGATTATTGTTTTGATTTAAAAATTGCAGACATTTATAAAAGAAAACAAAAGGCTTGCATTTTTGAATCAAAACTGATAAATAAGAGACATTAAGAAAAGAAAACATAGGATTCGGGGTTGGAATGAAAAATAGAAGACATTTCTTAAGGAAAACATATGATTAGGATTTTTATTAAAAAAATATGAGGTATTACAACAAGAAAACATAGAATTAGGGTTTTGATTAAAAGTTAGTAGAGATTCCCAAAACAAAACATCGGATTAGGGTTTTCATTCGGAAAAATGAGATATTCTGAGAAGAAAACAATGGTTAAGGGTTTTCATTCAAAAATGAAAAAAATAAGACACATTACGAAAGAAAATATAGGATTAGGGTTTTGATTCAAAAGTAGCAGTCATTTTGAAAAGAAAAGAAAGGATTAGGTTTTTGATTAAAAACTAAGAGACATTCCAAAAAAAATATAGGTTAGGGTTTTGATTCAAAACTGATAAATAAGATACATTAAGAAAAGAAATCATAATATTCATGTTTTGATTGAAAGATAAGAGGCATTCCAAAAAAAACATAGGATTAGGGTTTTGATTAAAATATAGTAGGCATTCCGAAAAGAAAACATAGGATTAGGGTTTTCATTCAAAATTGAAAAATAGGACTCATTAATATAAGAAAATATAGGATTATAGTTTTCATTCAAAAATAGTGACATTCCAAAAAGAAAACATATGATTAATTTTTTTATTATAAAAAAGCAGATATTCACAAAAGAAAACTTAGGAATATGGTTTTGATGGAAAAATAAGAGCCATTAAGAAAATAAAGCAAACATTTATTGTTTTGATTGAAAGACATAAGACATTATGAATAGAAAACATAGGATTATTGTTTTAATTAAAAAATAGTAGACATTGCGATAAAGAAAGAAATGATTACGTTCTTGAATGAAAACTGATAAATATTAGAAATTGAGAAAGGAAAAATGGGAGGCATTACGAAATAGGAGAAATTCTAAAAAGGAAATATAGGATTAGGATTTTTATTAAAAAATGGGAGCCATTACCAAAAGAAAGCACATGATTATACTTTTGAGTAAAAAAAATATGAGAATTTCCAAAAAGAAAACATCGGATTATTATTTTGATTGAAAAATGGGTGACATTGCTATAAGAAAACATAGGATTAGGATTTTGATTAAAAACGAAAAATAGAGGACATTTCCAAAAGAAAACATAGGGTTAGGGTTTTGATTAAAAAAATACCAGACATTCCACCAAAAAACATAGGATTAGTGTTTTGATTCAAAAATAGAAGCCAATCCGAAAAGATAACATAGGATTAATGTTCGATTAAAAAATAGGAGACATTACAAAAAGAAAACATAGGATTAGTGTTCGATTCAAAACTAGGATACATTCCCAAAATAAAACATAAGCTTAGGGTTTTGATTGAAAACTGATAAATAGGAGATATTCCGAAAAGAAAATATAAAATTAGTGTTTTGATTGAAAAATAGGAGACATTGCAAAAAGAAAACATAAGATGAAGGTTTTAATTCAAAAATTGGAGACATTCCGAAAGGAAAACATTGGATTATGGTTTTGATTGAAAAATATGAGACATTACTATAAGAAAACATAGGATTAGAAATTTGAAGAACAAAGCATTAGGGTTTTGATTCAAAAATTGCAGACATTCCGGAACATAGGATTAGGTTTTCAAAAAGAAAACATAGGGTTTGGGTTTTGATTGAGAAATAGGGGATGATACTATAATAAAACAAAGGATTAGGGTTTTCATTAAACACCGAAAAATAGGCAACATTTCCAAAAGAAAACATAGAATTAGTGTTTTGATTGAAAAATAGGAGGCATTCCGAAAAGAAACAATAGGGTTAGTGTTTTGATTCAAATATAGAAGGCATTCTGAAATGAAAACATAGTATTAGGGGTTTGATTGAAAAAAAAAGGAGACATTACTATAAGAAAACATATTATTAATGTTTTAAATTAAAAATAGGAGACATTACTCTAAAAAAACATACAAATAGGATTTTGATTAAAAATTAGTTGACATTCTCAAGAGAAAAATATAGGATTAGGCTTTTCTTTCAAATATAGTAGGCATTCCAAAAAGAAAACATAAGATTAAGGTTTTTATTGAAAAATAGGAGACATTACTATGACAAAATATAGGATTAGATTTTGATTAAAAAATAGAAGACATTCCAAAAAGAACACATAGGATTAGTGTTTTGATTGAAAAATAGGAGGCATTAGGACAAGAAAATGGAGGATTAGGATTTTGATTGAAAAGGAAAACATCGGATTACGGTTTCATTAAAAATGAGCAAACATTCCCATTACAAAAGATAGTATTAGGGTTTTGATTCAAAAACTGAGACATCCCTAAAAGATAACAAATTATTAGGATTTTGATTTAAATCTGAAAAACAGACCACATTTCTAAAAGAAAATATAGGATTATGGTTTTGAATAAAAAAATAGCAGACATTCAAAAAACAAAAAAAGAATTAGGTTTTTGATTTGAAAATAGGAGACATACCAAAAGAAAACATAGGTTAGGGTTTTGATTGAAAATTAATAAATAGGAGACATTAAGAAAAAAAAACATAGGATTCAGGTTTTGCATGGGAAATAAGAGGCATTCCTAAAAGAAAACATAGGATTAGAATTTTGATTCAAATGTAGTAGGCATACCAAAAAAACATAGGATTAGGGTTTTGATTGAAAAATAGGACACATTAGTATCAGAAAACATTGGATTAGAGTTTTGATGAAAAAATTGTAGACATTGCGAAAAGAAAACACAAGATTAGGGTTTTGATTACAATATAGTTGGCATACCTAAATGAAAACATAGTATTAGCTTTTTGATTGAAAACTATAAGACATTTCGAAAATAAAACATAGGATATCTACTATTTTGACTCAAAAACCTAATCCTATGTTTACTTATAAAAATGTCTCATATTTTTAAATTAAAACCTTAATCCTATGTTTTCTTTTCATAATATCTCCTATAATTAAATCAAAACCCTAATCCTATGTTTTGTTTTCAGAATATCTCCTATATTCCAATGAAAACCTGAATCCTATGTTTTCTTTTCCCAATATCTCCTATTTATCAATTTTGAATCAAAACCACAACCTATGTTTTCTATTAGGAATGTCTCTTGTTTTTCAACCAAAAACCTAATCATTTATTTTCCTTTCATAATGTTTGCTACTTTTTAATCAAAATCTTAATCCTATGTTTTATTTTCAGAATGTGTCATTTCTTTCAATTTTGACTTAAACCACTAATCCTTCGTTTTCTTTCTGGAATGTCTCATTTCCTTTATTCAAACCCTAATCGTATCTTTTGTTTTGTTAATCTTTGCAAATTTTTAATCAAAACCTTAATCTTATATTTTTTTTTCGTAATGCGTCCTATGTTTGAATACAAATCCTAATCCTATGTTTCCTTTTAGGATTGCCGCTATTTTTGAATTAAAATACTAACGTTATGTTTTCTTTTCTGAATATTGCCTGTATTTCAATCAAAATTCTAATCCTATGTTTTGTTTTTTGAAATGTCTCATATTTTTCAGTCAAAACCCTAATCCTATGTTTTTTTTAAATGTGTACTATTTTTGAATCAAAACCGTAGTCTTATCTTTCCATAGTAATGTCTCATATTTTTCTATTAAAATCCTAATTCTATTTTTAAATCAAAACCATAATTCTAGTTTTCGTTTTTGAAATTCCTACTATATTTGAATCAAAACCCTAATCCTACATTTTATTTTGAGAATGTTTCTTATCTTTCAATCAAAACCCGAATCCTATATCTTTATTTCTAAATGTATCCTATTTATCAGTTTTGAATCAAAACCGGAAACTATGTTTTCATTTCAGAATGTCTAGTCTTTTTAAATCAAAAGCCTAATTCTTTTTTTTCTATTCGGAATGTCTGCTATTTTTGAATCAAAACCCTAACCCTATGTTTTATTTTCAAAATGAGTCCTATTTTTTAGTTTTGAATGAAAACCCTAATCCTTTATTTCCTTTTTCGAATATCTCATTATTTGAATATAAACCCTAATCCTATCTTTTATTTTGGGAATGTCTGCTATTTTTTCTATCAAAACTCTCATCGTATGTTTTTTTTGGAACGTGTCCAATTTTTGAATAAAAATCCTAATCCTTTGTTTTATTTTCGGAATGTCTCCTATTTTTTAGTTAAAACCTTAATCATTTGTTCTGTTTTCGCAATGTGTCCTTTTTTTAAATTAAAACACTAATTCTAAGTTTTCTTTTCGGAATGTCTCCTACTTATCAGTTTTTAGTCAAAACGCTAACCCATTGTATTATTTTTAGAATGTGTCCTATTTTTTAATTGAACTCTAATCCTATGTTTTCTTTTTGGAATGTCACTTAATTTTTAGGTTTTAATGAAAACCCTAATCCATTGCTGTCTTTTCAGAATGTCTCCTTTTTTTTAATCTACACACTAATCTTGGTTTTTCTTTTTGATATGCCTCCTATTTTTCAACTAAAATTTTAATCCTATGCTTTCTTTTTTGAATTTCACTTATATTTTAGTTTTCAATCAAAAACCTAATCCTATTATTTCCTATCAGAATATCTTCTAATTTTGAATCAAAACACTAATCCTATAATTTCTTTTAGGAATATCTCCTATTTTTGATTTTCAATCAAATGCTAATCCTTTGTTTTCAGTTCAGAATGTCTACTTTTTTTAATCAAAACACTAATTTTATGTTTTCTTTTGGTAATGTCTCCTATTTTTTGGTTTTGAATCAAAAACCAGTCGTATGTCTTAGTTTTGTAATATATCCTATTTTTTTATTTTTCAATTATAGACCTAATTATATGTTTTCTTTTCAGAATGTCTCATATTTTTTAATTGAAACCCTAATCCAATGTTTTCTACTCGAAATGTCTCCTACTTTTTAATCAAAAAATATCTAATTATATGTTTTCTTTTATGAATGTCTCCTATTTTCCAGTTTTGAAGCAAAACGATTATTGAATGTTTTCTTTTTTGAATGTCTCATATGTTTCAATCAAAACTCTATTCTAATGTTTAATTTCCAGATTGTCTCCTTATTTTCAATTTTGAATCAAAATCCTAATCCTATATTTTCTTTTCGTAATGCCTCCTATTTTTGAGTAAAAATCCTAATCCTTATCCTATTGTTTCGTTTCGTAATGTCTCCTATTTTTTTAATCAAAACACTAATCCTCTTTTTCTTTTCTGAATGTCTCATATTCTTAAATAAAAATCCAAATCCTATATTTTCAGTTGGGAATGTATGCTAGTTTTTAATCTAAACCCTATTCCTATGTTTTTTGGATTGTCTCATATTTTTTAGTCAAAAACATAATCCTATGTTCTCTTTTAAAACAGGCTCCTATTTTTTATTCAAACCCTAATCCTATGTTTTCTATTTAGAATGAATCCTATTTTTTTCAGTTTTTGAATCAAAAACTTGAATCCTGTCTTTTTGTTTAGGAAATCTCGGCCTATATTTTGTTTTTCGTAATGACTGCTATTTTTTTGAATAAAAATCCCAATCCCATGTTTTCTTTGTGGAATGTCTAATATTTTTTAATCAAAATACCAATCATATGTTTTCTAGTAGTAATGTCTCCTATTTTTGAATCAAAACACTAAAGAAAACATATTAGCGATTTTGAAAAGAAAACATAGGATTAGGGTTTTTATTAAAAAATAGGAGGCATTATGAATAGAAAACATAAGATTAGGGTTTTGATTGAAATTTAGGAGGCATTACAAAAATAAAACATAGGATTAGGCTTTTGATTAAAAAATGAGACATTCAAAAAAGAAAATAAAAGTTTAGGGTTTTATTTTATAATATAGTAGGCATTCCGAAAAGAAACAAAGGATTAGGGTTTGAATTCAAAACTGAAAAATTGGTCACATTCTGAAAAGAAACTTAGCATTAGTATTTTACTTCAAAAATAGAATACATTCAAAAAAGAAAAGAAAGGATTAGGTTTTTGATTGAAAAATAGGGGACATTTTTAAAAGAAACTGTAGGATTAGGGTTTTGATTGAAAAATAGCAGTGACAAACTCTAGATGGGTGTGTAAATTATGCACATATATCGTTATTCAAGTATGCAAAGAATCCTACAATTGGTCTGTAATATCGCAAGTGTACAGGTCATCAAGTAATATCTCATGGGTGAGCACGAGGGTCGTATTTTCCAAAGAATGGCAAGAGGCTCCTATTACTTTCTTTTTCACTTGATCAATAGCCTAATCGTTTATTCTCTTTCCTAAGTTTACTTGTACAACACTATTGAACAATACAATTATAGATGTCGTTAAACACACTTGGAAGGAGTTGAGAGTATGTATGATGGTTATCTTGATTATTAATTATAATAGGGGTTAAGCGTCAATTGTGTTCTAGAATTGAACCGGGGGAATTCAAAGGCCTACTAGCCACAAAAACCCATGGTGACTAGGTCTAAATCACTAGGAACTTAAGATTAAATCTTTTCCACCTCATCCTCATATGTTTTCCTTAAGTGTGGGAATCCCATGAAAAGAGACCAATCAAACCCTAAACTAAAGGGGCATTCAATCCCTAATCCAGAAACCTAGCTATGCCTAACTTCTTAGAACATGCATAGATCTATCATGGCATTGGAATCATCAACATGGGGGCATAACGTCCTCATCCACATCAACAATGATAATTAATTAAGAACTTGCAATGATTATGTAAACTACAACGATATATATTAATTAATCAAGATTTATAAATAATAACCGAGGGACCTATACATACAATTCCCCTCGAATTAGGTTTTTATGGATCATAAAAGTAAAGCATCAAAACATAAAGAGAGCCACAAGAACAAATAAATAATTAATAAGCATTCAACGTATTCCTAAACTAATAGCCTCTAATAGTTCTTCGAAGGTTGGGGATTAGAGGATCCCAAAGGTGTCTGGATGACGCGTGTCAATCACGCTGCTCTAATAATGATCTTTAAAGAAACATGTCATGCTCGATCTTCTGTGATGATGCTTGTTGATGTACTTTTTCAGAAATCCACTGAAATCCGTGGGAATATGGAAGAAAACTCATATTTCGCCGCTCACATCTCTAGGAATCTTGCCGTTCTATCTTATTCCGAAAAAGAGTCTCCCTGATTTTAATGTAATCTTAGATTTTTATAGAGTCGGTTCAGTCACTGCCTCACCACAGGAGTTGTGATCCCTATGGTGAGCAAGTTGTTGGTTGGTATCCAAGTTGCATCCTACCACAGTCCTGTGAGCATTACATGTCTCGATAATGATGGTGATGGTGTTCACAACGGCCGTTCTGAGGATGTTGTGGCTTCTGTTTTACTATCGGTGGTAAGTGTAGACAACGGGTGTGGTAACTTGCCATCACACCCGTTATGAGCTATGGTGAAGCTTTGATTAAGCAACTTGGTTCATTTCACCTTAAAATACCCTTGAATTGGCTTCTTTTCCCTAAAATAGAAATAAAGGTAATGGTAAACAAAAGAATGAAATATTATACTATTCTGGTGCTAAATCTGTAAAACTTCAGGCTAAATGTAGTATAAATGACATAGATAATGTGATTAGTTTAGCACTTATCAAAGATCCCAGTACTTAAGCAATTGCTTGTCCTTGAGAAAATAAAATAGATAAAATAGAATACATGATAAGTGCTTGATTTAAGCAACTAAATATGGAGTTTCAGTAGTATGGGGGAAACAATCAAACGACACGTAGCATGGGCATTCCTCTACAAAGAGCAGTCTACTTTGTTAAAAACAATGTTTTCCCAACTATTAGTCTCTTGGTCTAATATCTTATATTCTAGATTGTCTAAACAAAAACTTTTTTAGAGGTTTATTTAGTCTTAATATTATGCTTTTTATCACTTTCCCTTCATGCATATTCTTTCTTTTTTTTCTCTTTTCCTTTTTCTTTTCTTCTCTTTTCTCCACAATTAGTAGCTTTCACTATTCCCAAGAGGCAGTCCTCTCTCCCACTAGGACATACTTTTTGTATCTGACTTGTAAGGAGTGACTACGTACTACAAAGGAGGTAGCTTTTTCTACTATACATATATTTTAACTTGGATATCCCTATTATAAAACATCACTCACAAGATAGACAAAGATTTACAGAGCAGTTAACTTTTGAGAGTGAATGAAAGAATTGCTAGTCTAACATATGATTCCCCTTGACACACACCTTGCGTGTATGTACCGCAAGTGCACGGGTTGTCGAAGTAATAAAGTATCCTAATGAGTGGGTAGTCTTATCCATAGGGAATAGTGCTCAGAAACACTAGAATTGCTATTTAACTCTGGTGAAGATGATTCAAGAGTTATGTGAACAATATCATTACAAATGAAAATATAGAAAAGAAGCAAAAGACGCAATAGGAATAAGGAGAGGACATCGATAGAAAATGGGGCACCCGGACATTGCTCAACCTAGGACTATTGTTTAAAGTGCCAGACTCCTCATTATGTCTCCTAACTGATGTCTAATGATTTATGGAAATCCTAAGACACACGGTCCCTAACCTAAGTTCAACCATGACTAACCTTCACACTATGCGCTGGCGGAAAGGGATAATCTTGATGCTTCACACTGTGTGGGGTTACAACAAGCTCTGGGAACTCCAAGTGATAAACCCTATTCACTAGTATAGATCTAACACTTCGGTCCAGGCAAAAGACCCCTAGTCACAATTAAACCCCAACACTAGGGATTATTTCAATGCTTCACTCGGTTGCTTGCGTAACTAAGCCCAGAGGAGTGTCTTTTAGCACTTCTCTCTATCATGACCGCAAAGAACTCTTGGAACGTTGTGGTAGGATAAATCACATCGGAAGGGAAAATGGACTTTCCGCTACCTCTCGACTCACCCTCTCAACCCTCTCTAACCATGTTTTGTCTAACCCTTATGCTGTGTCACTCATCCACAAGGATTACCATGATAGATTCTTAACTCTAGTGTCACTCTAAGTGAAAATCAATACAACAAGCATTCAAGGTTGGAACTTAATTAAAACATCTATTAAAGAAGCAAAACAAGAGTCAATGAAACAAAATCATCCTAAGGTTTACAAGTCCAAGCACCCACTAGGAGTTTAGCTCTCCATGGAGCAATATACAATTAATAATGAAATCAGATGTAAAAGCATGCAATCCATAAGTAAAACCCCCTCGTAGTCTGTATCGATGGTCTTGTGGAGTCGCCTCATCTTCTCCAAAGTTTACCTCGTCAAGCCTAGGGAACACCTCGCTAAATCGATGTCGACGAGAGCTCCCCCAATAACTATCTTCCAACAAAATACTGTGTCAAAGGCTGTAGAACCACTCCAAAGATCTAGCCAAAGCCTCTCCAAACCATAGCCTTGAGCGCCTCCAAAGATGGAGAAAAGATGGGAAAAAGATTGGAAAATGATCTTTTAAAACACTCCCGAATCCACACTTTTCATCGACGCCACATGGATGGTCACACATCCATGCGGTAGATCCTATCACGTGTTCAACTAAACCACACTGATGAAGATTTTGCTAGCATTACACAAGTCAGAACACATGAGTGTGACTGCCTATGTGCCCCTCCAATTAGCGTGTTTGCTCGAGCACAATGGAGGTTGGCAGACACTCACATGCCTTTGAGCATAACTTGTGTCTTCACGTTTGTTCTCTGCAAGACTTCATCAATAAATGCATCCACGGTCTACTTTTGATTCCTTTCTTGCACAATTATCTCCACAACCCTGCCTGCACAAAAGAACACTAATACACAAGAATAAGCGATAAAGTCAAAGAAAAATAATGCTCACCATAAGAAAATAATACTTCATATTACTTTTACACAAACACTTATCACCCCTAGATAAAGAAACTACAACAAGCAACTGCAATGCCTTCAATGATCACCACTAGCTTGTGTATAAGGTACAAACACCCATATAAAAAACATTTTACAAGATATTATAATATAGTATAGTATTGTATGAAATTCCCAGTATAATTCAGAGAAAAGCATTACAAGAAACATACACTCCCTCCCCACACTTAAAGACGTATATTGTGCCCAATGTACACATGCATGCAAAAGTGTACAGATATATAATTAGAAGAGACAAATAAAAGAGTTTATGGTCACTAGTACTCCCTTGATTTCTTAGTTTTACCAATCAAGGGGATGAAGTTACCCTTGTCTAGGAAATGAATTGTGTGGGCCAAAACAACACCCGATCACCTCAAAACCTGATGAGACACCAATGGAGTAATTAACACAATCATAACAAAGAAAATAAACTATATAAACTACTATAAAATAAAATCCACTATGATCAAAAAGTACAATAGCAATAGGGAAAGAATCCCTTGCTTTACGAAAATGTACAATGCACTGAAATATAAAAGTACAAAAGTAGTTTATGTAAAAAAGAAATTAAAAGTGTGAAAGTTGGTAGGAATCAGGCTTTGTATATGCTCGATGGAGGACTAATGGCGTAATAGTGGGTGAAGTAGGTACTGGAGTTGTCCAGGGGTACTGACACTGCCGATGCACCATGATTTCTTAGAGTAGACCCTCAGTCCTCACCTGACCCTCCTCGAGATGGGCCATGCACTCCTTATGAGGTGGTGTAATGGCTAGAGTCGGTGCAATAATTAGTGGAGAAAGAGAAAACAACAATGGCTGGAATGATAATCGGGGGAGGTTTAGTGGTAGTAGTGGTCTTCGGTAGAGAGCACCTCATCATTCAAAAGACTCAAAGTCATAACCATGGAACAACCATAATTGTACCTTATGAGTTGTGTCTCACCGCTCTATTATACGCATCGCTTGGAGGATGATGACCCCGAGAGGCTGCATGCCTGAACAGCGATCGATTAGACCTAGGCCCATGTAAGCCTGGTAATGTAAGGACCAAGAAATATAGTCACTAGGTGGGGATCCTATGCTTGATGATGTAGCTAGTAAGCAAGAGCATGACATATGTGAATCAGCTTCCGAGCTACCATGCTCCACCTGAAGTACAAGTCATGGAGGTTCATGACCATTGTGTTGTCTCCTATCTAAGACAACGTCCAAGATATGATGGTGTGGAGATACCTAAAAGTCGCACATCCCAGGTCAGACACTTTTGAGGTACCATATACGTATGTCTCACAGTCTTGAAGTATTTGGGTTCAAACATGGTCAGCACTTAGATGGACCGGCAGGTTGATGTGGAGCTTGGAGTATAACTTGGTGCGAGTGTAATATATGTCGACGAGCCCCATCAACTTGGTGAAATCTATGTATTACATCAGGTACTCCACCTGAAAAATCAGGAAGCTCATGGTCTCATTTTGGCTCAGGCTGATGAGCGTCTTGTCTAGCTCGAATAAACTTATCACCTCTAGTGTTAGTTCCCAGTACATCAGCTCTCGTAAGACAAAGAACTACTCCTAGCACTCTATAGAAATCAAGCCTCATATCTTATCAGTGAGACCAATCCTCTATGGAATCAGCTAGTTGATCGATGAGCCTACTATAGCAGGCTCTATGCTCAAGATACCTGAACCACGTTACTACTAGCCGAGAAGACTATCTAGTCTTCTTCTTCTTCTCGACCTCTGCTTAAGGTCCACTGGCAGTTTTCTTTGATTAATAACCCATAATTTAGAAATAATACAAAAAATCAATGAATAACAAACAGAAAATGCACTGCAGGAATAGACAACCGGTTCACAACGGGTACATCATGGCCATTATATGAGCACAACAAACTTTCAACGCCACTTACCAAGTCTATGATGGTTCTCTAGATGATTACAACGGGTACACAATAGCTCTTTATGCGCTTCAGCAGCTCTACTGTGTACTGTGCTAGTGTCACCACGAGAGCATAACACTTGTGTTCTGTCCATTGTGTCATAGTTTTAGGCAATGACCAACTGGCAATGGGATTACTCATTACTAGGTTTTCCTGGCGTAAGATGAGTAGGAAAATCTTATAACAGCCTTATAACAGGCGTACAATGCCCGTTGTGGCTCATCTGCATCTTGGTTTAGTATTTGAACATAACGGTCATCAAAATGGTCATTGTTCATTGAGTAACAGCCATTGTGATGCCTGACCATGGTAAAACTTTCTATACAACTACTTATTTTAATTGAAATTCCCATAAAAGAATTTACCAAGCATCATTAAACTATTTCATGCCATTTAAACACCATAAAATCAGGATTTAAAACATTTGGAATTGTTCTTACAGAATCGGCCAAAAAGAGAAAATTGTTCTGTGGTGAAAATCAACTAAATATGGTGCTAAATCATGCAGGAACAAGGCCAAAGCTTCTCAAAATCACTAAACGCTAATTAGGAAAGGTTCTATAGTGAAGTGGTAAATAGGAAATTAGGTTTTGAGTGAGAAAGGCAAAGAGTCAGCCGTCAGTGACCTTATATCACCTCATAATGAGGTTAATAATCACTAAACAATAACCGTTGTTCATTTGTTTAGTTTCTTCAAGGCACCACCGCTGTTATAAGCCTATTATGTGGGTGTTGTCAACTCAGTTGGGGCTCAAAATTTTTCTAAGTGTTGGTAATGACCATTTTAAGGTTCATTGTGCTCACCACGGCTAGATGACACACCCCTTGCATGTGTGTACTGTAAGTACATGGGTCATCGAAGTAATAAAAATACGCCGGTGAGTGGGTGGAATAGTTGTTCAGAAACACAAGTATTGCTAATTAACTATAGTGAAAACGAAGTTATGATGTTGATTCAAAGTATCAATGCAAATAAAAGTAAAAGAAGAGAGAACACGCAATAATAGGAAAGAGAGGTAATCGATGCTAAAATGGGGTACTTGGACAATGCTAATCCTAGGACTATTGTTTCAAGTGCATGACTAATATTATGCCTCCTAATTGAAGTTTAATAAGTCATTGCAATCCAAAGACACACGGTCCCAAACCTAAGGCCAACCATGACTAGCCCTCTACACTATGCCCTGAAGGAAAGAGATACTCTCAACACCGCACACTGTGTGGGACTGATTGAAGCTTTAGGGATTCCAAAAGATAAACACTATTCCCTAGTATAGATCTAACCCATTGGTTCAGGTGGAAAACCCTAGTCATGATTAAGCCCTAGCACCAAGAATTACTTCAGCACTTCACTCTATTGCTTGCACAATTAAGCCCAAGTGGAGTTTTTCTCTTAGCACTTCACTCTATCGTGACTATAAAAAACTATTGGAATGCGGAGGTAGGATAAATCACATCAAAAGAAAAAGAAGATGTTTCACTACCTCTCGACTCACCCTCTTAACCATCTTCAAACTCGCTAAGTCTAACCCTAATGAAGTTGTCACCACTTCAATGGATTGCCTAGATAGATTCTCAACCTTAGTGTCACTCTAATTGAAAATAAAATCAACAAGAACACGAGATTGAAAATCAACTAAAATATCAATTAAAGAAAATACAATAAGAGTCAATGAAATAAAATCATCATAGGGTTTACAAGTCCAAGCACCCACTAGGGGTTTAGCTCTCCATGGAGCAATACACAATCAACAATGAAGTCCAAAATAAATGAAAGCAATCTATAGATAAAACCCCCTTATCGTCCGGATCGATGGTATTGAGGAGCCACCTCGTCTTCTCCAAAGGTTCCCATGTCAAACATAGGGCACACCTCACTAAATCAATACCGACAAAAGCTCCCCCAATAGTTCTCCTCCAAAGAAACTCGATGTTGAATACCGTAGAACCGCTCCTAAACCCCTGGAAAAGCCTCTCCAAACCCTAGCTGCGCTCTCCTAAAAAGATGGTCAAAGGATAAGAAGAGGATCCCCAAATAGAACTCTCAAAATTGTATTTATAGGGCTAAAATTGGGCATTTACATGGGCATATGTAATTTCGACACGGCCGTGTAGATTTCCAAGTCTTCTTTTCTTGAGCGCTATAAATAGTAACTACACAGTGCTTTGCTACAATAAACTGCAACAATGCTTCACAGAAATACTCCTGAATTCACTCTTTCATCAAAGCCGCATGATTGGGCACACATCCATGCGGTAGATCACATTGCGTCTTCAATGAATCCACATTGATGAAGCTCTGAACAATGTTGCACAAGTTAGAACATATGAGTGTGACTGCCTTTGTGCCCCTCTGCTTTGTGTATTCACTTGAGCACAATGAAGGTTGGCACACACCCACATGTCTATAAGTACAACTTGTGCCTTGACCCTTGTTCGATCTAAGCATTTCATCAACAATCTCGTCCATGATCTACTTTTGCTTCCTTTCTTCCAAACTTGTCTCCACAAGCCTATGTGCACAAAAGAACACAAATACACATGAATGAGCTATAAAATCTGATAAAAGTAATGCTCAATATAAGAAAAGTATACTTTGTATTATTTATACACAAGCACTTATCACTAGATAACGGGCATGGTAAGACCATGCCAGGCCTTTGAAAAACCTAGAGACTTAGCATGCTCTGTGGAAAGGCCGTGATAAGTTACCATGGTCATTATCACAGGTGTTGTAAGCCTTTGACTGACTCACTCAAATTTTCCAAAAAAAAGGATAGCTCTCTCCTATGCGTCACAATAGGTACAATGGGTTAACAATGCCAGTTGTGATACTTGCAGTTAAAAACTAAGTATTTTTGTTCAGTACAATGGTATGAAAACAATTCTTAATAACAGTACTAGGTTCTCAAATCATGTTTTGCTCATAAAATTCAATTGTGATGAGCCAACTTCACATCATTAAACTAATGACACTTTTTTCTACTTTTTTAACTAATGAATAAGCCTTAAAACTAAGATTAAACGAACTAGAGAATAGAAAATTACTTGGGTTGCCTCCCAAGAAGCAATTGTTTTACATCATAAACCTATCGTACTTGTTCTTACCTTAAGATGGTTCTTAAAGGTCAAATTCCTCTCCCTTGTTAGTCCAATTGCTCCCCCAATAATAATACTTTAAACGATGACCATTTACCTTGTATGTACCTTTTTCGGGGTGAGTTACCTTTACATGCGATAGGGAAAAAGTTGTGTTAACATGAGCTGTCCTGAACATCTTGATTTCAATTTACCAGGAAACAACCTCCATCATGAATTAAAAAGGGGGACCGGGTCCCCTTCTCAGAACTCTGGACCATCTTTGCATTCTCATAGGCAGTTATCCTCCACTCTTCAATTGCTTGTAATTGGAACTTTCCCTTTCTTCCTGTGAGATGAATATCAAGATTCAAGATTTTTATTGCTCAATATGCTCTGTGTTCAAGTTCTACATAGAGGTGGTAGGCCTTTACATATACTAATTTCTAAGGTGAAGTTCCTATGGGTGTTTTGAATGCATTTTGGTACACCCACATGGCATCATCTAACTTATCTAACCAATCCCTCCGATGATGAGCTATAGTTTTCCCAAAAATTTGTTTCAACTCTCGATTGTCTACCTCTAGTTGCCCAGATGTTTGTGGATGCTAGTGTATGTGTAACTCTTTACCTTCACAAGGTTTTCATTATCTTGTCATTGTAAAAATGTGTACCCCTATCACTTAATATTGTCCTAGGTGTTGTAAATCTAGAGTACAATTTCTTTAAGAATCTAATCATGGCCCTAGCATCATTCTTCCAGGGGGCTTGTGCCTCTGTACTAATTTGGAAACATAATCAACTGCAACAAAAATAAACTTATTACCAGATGATGCAAGAAATGACCCCATAAAATCAATACCCCACACATCAAAGATTTCACATATAAGAATAGAATTTTAGGGCATTTCATCTCTGCAAGAAATATTACATATGCATTGGCATTTGTCACAATTCTACACATACCTGTTTGCATCTTGGAAGATTGTGGGCCAATAAAAACCTAAGTTCAGGACCTTGCTAGCTATTCAATTTGTGCTAAATGCCCTCCAGCTGATCCTAAGTGATAATGTCTGAGAATATCCCATCCTTTGGCTTTTGCTATACATCTTATAATGATCTGGTTTGTGTAGATTCTAAACAAGAAGGGGTCTTCTGACCAATAATGTTTGTGGTTCACGAAGAATTTCTCCTTTTGTTGGTAATTGAAACACTTAGGAAGGGTGCCTACAACCAAATAATTTGCGAAGTCAGCAAACCTAGGCCGGTCTTCATCGCTTATCGTATTAAACTTGTGCAAGTGTTTTTTAGGGAAGGTGTCATCAATGTCTCCATCCTTTAATGATTTCTTTTCAAGACCTTCTAGCCTGCAATAGATGGTTTGCAGCTAAGTTCTCCACTCGTCGCTTGTTCTTAATCTCCACATTAAATTCCTGTAAGAGTAAAATCCACCTAACTATGTGTGGTTTAGCATTAGTCTTACTCATGAGATACTTGAGCGTGGAGTGATCGGTGTAGACCAAGACTTTTGAAAGTATTAGATATGGTCAAAATTTGTCAAAGGGGAAGAATACTAACTACCAATTCCTTTTCAGTGGTTGTATAATTCTCTTGTGCATCATTCAAAGTCTTGCTCGCATAGTAGATGAGATGAAAATGCTTATCCTTCGGCTAACCCAATACCGCTCCAACTGTGGAATCACTAGCATTGCACATCAACTCGAATGACAAATCCTAATCTAAGGCAATCATGATTAGTGCTCACACCAGTTTATCTTTTAATGTTTCAAATGCTAACATGCAGTCCTGTTTGAAGACAAACGGTGCATCTTTCTCTAATAGTTTGGTTAATGGTCTAGCAACCTGTGAGAAGCCTTTAATGATCCTTCTATAAAAGCCTACATGTCCCTGGAAACTATGAATGGCCTTGAGAGACATGGGTGGTGGAAGCTTCTGAATTGTAACAACTTTAGGCTTGTTCACCTCAATCCTTATTATTGAAATTCTATGTCCCAACATGATACCTTCAGTGACCATGTAGTGCCATTTCTCCCAACTGAGTACAAGGTTAGTTTCCTCACATCTTACTAATACTCATTCTAAATTCCTGAGACACATATAGAAAGAATCACCAAATAGAGAAAAATCATCCATAAATACCTCAATTGTGTTCTCTACAATATCCTCAAATATTACCAACATGCATCTCTAAAATGTCGCTGAGCATTGCTTAATTAGAAAGACATCTGGAGCGATGGGAATTTGAAAGTATCCTAAAAATCCATCTAAAAATAATAATGTAAATGCCCTGCTAACCTTTCTACCATCCGATCTATGAATCACAGTGGAAAGTAGTCCTTTCTGGTGGCATCATTCAGTTTCCTATAATGAATGCACACTCACCATCCTATAACTGTTTTGGTGGGCAGGAGATCATTCTTCTCGTTGGTAATTACTGTCATCCCCCCTTTTCTTTGGTACCACTTGCACTGGACAAACCCATGCGCTATTTGAAATCGGATAAATAATATGTGCATCCAAAAGATTTGTTACCTGTCTTCACTACTTCCTTAATGTTTGGATTCAACCTTCGCTGAGGTAGAGAGGAGGGTTTATAACCATCTTCCATTAAGTTCTTGTGGCTGCAAAAGGATGGGCTGATTCCATTGATGTCAGATATTTTCCAAGCAATGGCCCTCTTATGTTCCCGTAAAACCCCCAATAGTTGTTTCTTTTGTTCCTTAGCTAAACCTACCACAATGATCACTAGGAGTCTCAATTCTTCTTCCAAAAATGCATACTCCAAGTGCGCCAGTAATATCTTTAATTCCAAGTTTGGCGGCTCCTCATTAGATGTTTTGAGCTGATTATCCATGTTCAATGTGACTCTACGGATGTTCTCCTTTTCCTTAAGAGTCTGATCATTATTGACATCATCATCTAAATCATAAGCATCATTTACCTTCTTGTTTATGTCTTCTGTTTGCCATCTGTCAATTCCCATGGAGTTATCCATGACGCTGCTCATTATTCTCTCTTATGATCTTCCCATTTTCATGAACGGATCAAATGTTTCATACCAAACTATCTCTTCATGTTGCCTATTGTGAATATTGTTTGTAGGTGACTGCTTAACTACATTGATGTATTGTGCATCAACTTTTTACGTTATGTGGTGTTCAATCATTAATCAAGCAGGGCTAGTACCCCTTCCAACTGACCTTTCAAACCTACCATGAAAAGGCAAATGTTCATAGTATTGTTTAGTAATGGTAGAAACACGTGATAAACTAAATTGAATAAATTAGATACAACAAAAGATTAAATGGCTAGAACACTAAGCTATAAGTTTTCCTAGAATCTCTACACTAACCGTTCCCTAGCAACAATGCCAAAAACTTAATGGACTCCAGATAGGTGAGTAAATTAAGTAAATATATTGACATGCAAGTATGTCAAGTAATACCCCGTGGGTGAGCATGAGGGTTATATTTCCAAAGAACTGCGAGAGGCTCCTATTTCTTTTTTTTTCACTTAATCAATAGCCTAATTGTTTATTCTCTTTCTTTAGTTTACTTGTACAATACTATTGAACAATGTAATTGGAGACATCATTAAGCACACTTTGAAGGAGTTGGGAGTATGTATGATGGTTATCTTGATTATTAATTATGATAGCTGTTAAGTGTCAATTGTTTTCGAGAATTGAAGCACGGGAATTCAAAGGCCTACTAGCCTCAAAAACCCATGGTGACTAGGTCTAAATCACTAGGAACTTAAGATGGAATCTTTTCCACCTCAACCTCCTATATTCCTATATTTGCCTTAAGTGTGGAAATCCCACTAGAAGACACCAATCAAACCCTAAGCCTAAGTGGCAATCAATCACTAATGTGGAAACCTAGCTTTACCTAACCTCTTAGAACATGCATAGATCTATCATGGCATAGGGGTCAACAAATGGGGGCATAACCTCATCGTCCACATCAATAGTAATAATCAATTAAGAAAATGCAATGATTACATAAACTTGAATCATATATATTATTTAATCAAGATTTATAAATAATAACTTAGGACCTAGACATATAATTCCTCTCGAATAAGGTTCTTATGGATCGTAAAAGGCAAAGCATAAAAGCAAAAAGAGGGCCACAGGACCAAATAAAAAATAAATAAGCATTCAATGTATTCCTAAACCAATTTTCTCCAATAGTTCTCCAAAGGTTGGGGATTAGAGGATCCAAAAGTTGTCCGTATGACATGTGTCACTTGCACCTCTCCGATGATGCTTTGTTACATACTCTTGAGAAATCCACCAGAATCCGCTAGAAAATGGATGAAAACCATCTCCCACAGCTCAGATGTCCAAAAATACGGCCGCCCTACTTTATTCAGCAAAAGAGTCGCCCTGATTTCAGAGGTAAGTTTTTTGTAGAGTCGGGTTTCGTCATGGCCACACTATGGGCATTGTGATAACCGTGGTGAGTTTGTTGTTGTTTAGAATCTAAGCCGCATCATGACATGGTCTTCCGGGCATTATGTGTCTTGATAATGGCCGTGATGGTCTTCACAACGGCTGTTGTGGCTTTTGTGTTGCTATCGGTGGGTTCATGCTGCCACAGCTAGATTACGGCAGTGGTAAGTGCAGACAACGGGCATGGTAACTTGCCATCATGCTCTTTGTGAGCCGTGGTGAAGCCTTGATTCAACAACTTGGTTTATTTCACATCAAAACATAGCTGAATTTGCTTACGTTTTCACTAAAATAAAAATAAAGGCAGTATTGATCCAAAGAATGAAATATTGTACTATTCTAGTACAATAATGTAAACTTCATGCTAAATTCAGTGTAAATGATATAGAAAATGTAATCAGTTTAGCACTTATCAAGCAAAAATTCCCAAAAGAAAACATAAAATTATGATAGCCGGCATTACTATTTTTGCAATCAAAATAGGAGACACTACTATGAGTAAACATAGGATTAGGGTTTTCATTAAAAACCAAAAAATAGGGGATATTTTCAAAAAAAACCTAGGATTAGGGTTTTGATTAAAAAATAGCCGACATTTACGAAAGAAAACATAGGATTAGGGTGTTCATTAAAAAATACGAGCCACTCCAAAAAAAAACCATAAGATTGGGGTTTTGGTTGACAAATATGAGACATTACGAAAAGAAAACCTACGATTATTGTTTTTATTCAAAAATAGCAAACATTCCAAAAATAAAACATAAGATTACAGTTTTAATTAAAAAAAAAGGAGGTATTCTAAAAAAAACATAGGAATATTGTTTTGATTAAAAAATATGAAATATTACGAAAAGAAAACCTACGATTCAAAAAAAAAGATGAATTTACAAAAGAAAATATAAGATGATTGTCTTGATTCAAAAATAGGAGGCATTACGAAAAGAAAAACATAGGATTAGGGTTTTAATTAAAAAAAAGGAGGCATTACGAAAAGAAAACATAGGATTAGGGTTTTGATTAAAAATTAGCAGATATTTCCAACACAAAATATAGGATCAAGGTTTTGAATAAAAAAATAAGACATTACGAGAAGAAAACAAAGGATTAGGATTTTTATTCAAAACTAAAAAATAGGACAGATTCCGAAAAAAAATATACGACTAAGGTTTTGATTTAAAAAAAGCAGACATTTCCAAAGGAAAAGTAAGTATTATCTTTTTTATTGAAAAATAGGAGACAATTTAAATAAGTAAAGGTTATGGATTTAATTCAAAATTGATAAATATGAGATATTAACATACTAAAAACATAGGATTCAGGTTTTGATTGAATGATAGGAGACATTATGAAAAAAACCATAGGATTAAGGTTTTCATTCAAATATCATAGGCATTTAGAAAAGAAAACATAGGATAAGAGTTTTCATTGATAAATAGGAGACATTACTATAAGAAAAAAAACATGGGATTAAGGTTTTGAAAGAACAATAGGAGACATTACTATTAGAAAACATAGGATTGGAGTTTTGATTAAAAAATATTAGACAGTCGGAAAAGAAAATATAGGAGTATGGTTTTGATTAAAAAATATGAGACATTAAAAAAAAACATACGAATAGGGATTTGATTGAAAAATAAAAGACATTACTATAAGAAAACATAGGATGAGGGTTTTGACTAAAAATAAAAAAATAGGGGATATTTCAAAGAGAAAACATAGGATTAGTGTTTGGGTAAGAAAAATAGCAGATATTCCCAAAAGAAAAACATAGGATTAGGGGTTTTGATTCAAATATGGTAGCCATTCTGAAAAGAAAACATAGGATTAGGGTTTTTATTGAAAAGTAGGATACATTACTACAAGAAAGCGTCAGATTAGTTTATTTATTCAAAATAGTAGGCATTCCGAAAAGAAAATAGACGATTAGTGTTTTGATTAAAAAATATGGGGCATTCCAAAAATAAAACAATGGATTAGGGTTTTGATTCAGAACTGAAAAATAGGCACATTCCCAAAAGAAATATAGTACTAAAGTTTTGAGTAAAAAATAGCAGACTTGTCGAAAAGAAAAGAAATGATAATGTTATTGATTGAATTATAGGAGACATTCCAAAAAAACTAGGTTATGGTTTTGATGCAAAAACCCATAAATAGGAGACATTCCAAAAATAAAACATAGGATTAGATTTTGATTCAAATATAGTAGGTATTACGGGGTTTGATTAAAAATATGAGACATTACTACAGAAAAACTTAGGGTTAGGGTTTCGATTAGAACATAGTAGAAATTAAAAAGAACTAAAGCATAGGATTAGTAGTTTGGTTGAAATATAGTAGCCCTTCCAAAAAGAAAACATAGAATTCGGTTTTGATTAAAAATATGAGACATTCCAAAAATAAAACATAGGATTAAGTTTTTGATTAAATAATAGCAGACATTCCAAAAATAAAACATAAGATTAATGTTTTGATTAAAAAATCAGAGCCATTAAAAAAAACATACGATTAGGGTTTAATTGAAAAGTATGAGAGATTAAGAAAAGAAAACATAGGATTCAGGTTTGTATGCAAAATAGGAGACATTCCCTAAAAAAACATAGGATTAGGTTTTTGATTCAAATATATTAGGCAATCCAAAAAGAAAACATACTTATAGGGTTTTGATAGAAAATTAGGAGACATTAATATAAAAAAACATAGGATTATGGTTTAGATTAAAATATAGGATTATGGTTTTGATTGAAAAATATTAGACATTTCGGAAGAAAATTTAGGATTATGGTTTCGATTGAAAAATAGGATACATTACTATAAGAAAATATAGGATTTGGTTTTTTATTAAAAACTAAAAAATAGTATACATTCCGATAAGAAAACATAGAATCATGGTTTTGATTGAAAAATATGAGACATAACGAGAAGAGAACATAGAATTATTTTTTTGATTCAAAAATAGAACACATTACTAAAATAAATTTTAAAATTAGGGTCTTTATTAAAAAATAGAGGCATTATAAAAAAATATAGGATTGGGTTTTGGTTAAAAAATATAAGTCATTTTGAAAATTGGACATTCGGAAAAGAAACAATAGGTTAGGGTTTTAATTCAAACCTGATAAATAGGAGACATTAAGAAAAGAAAGTATAGGATTCGTGGTTTCATTGTAAGATTGGAGACATTCTTAAAAGAAAACATATTATTAGGGTTTTGAATCAAACTTGAAAAATAGGACAAATTACTATATGAAAATATATGATTAGGGTTTTGATTCAAAATTAGCAAGAATTCCAAAATGAAAACATAGGATTAGGGTTTTGATTCAAAAATAAGAGTCATTGCAAAAAAAAAACATTAGATTAGTGTTTTGCTTTGAAAAATATGAGACATTACGAAAAGAAAACATAAGATTATTATTTTGATTAAAAAATAGAAGACATTCCGAAAAGAAAAAGAAGGATTTGGTTTTTGAATTAAAACTAATTAATTAGAGACATTAAGATAAGATAACATATAGATTCAGTTTTTATTCAAAAGATAGGAGATATTTCAAGACATAGGATTAGAATTTTTAATCAAAAAAATGGGGAGGCTTTCGATGAATTTATGAATACTCAGACAACCCTTCCGTTGTTGTTTCACATCCTTTTTGCTCATTGTAGGTCGGTTAGACTGGATCTATGTGGTAAAATTCCATCGTTACACTTAAAAATGGTGCTAAAAAAACTGCCCAATCACATTATGTTTATAAAAATTTTACATTCCCATTTGTTATATCTTAAACAAACTTTGGAATACTTCTATCACTTTGGAGTGTTGGATTTTTTCAATTCCTCAACATTTGGTGTGTTGGAGTTCTGTTAGTTGCCTAAGTAGGTGACCATCTCTTCCTTGACCTCACCTTGACTCATAAAAGATGCCCTGCGAGAAAGAGTAACAATTTATTTTTGTGTAGGTACACTATAGAGAGTTTTTGTGCTATTGTTAGATATAGAGGGAGGGACAAGTGCTAGTGTTCATGGCATTGACTTCTTGGGAATCAGTGTTAGCGAGAATCGTCGGCGATGATTTCTTGATGTTTCCCATGTCAAGGTAAAGTTTATCACACCTAATGCACATAAAAGCGACTTGTCAATAGAAAGCGAGGTTGATTCGATTGCATGTGTCACGTTAAAGCCCTGTTTAAATGCGCATGGTCGATCTCATTGTTAAGACGAGATGATGTGCCATTTTTCCTTTCCCTCACTGGCAATGATTTCTTCTCATTATAAAGTTTTTCTAATTTATGTTTTACATAGTTTGTACAAGTTAATTAGTTATTAACTTAAGTGTAATAGATTTATCACTTAATTATTTAATTGGATTTCTTGTTTTTCTCCTTTAGATTTCCTGCTTTTTGTTTAATTATCCCGATTTCCGCTTTAAATTTTATGTTTTTGTTTAATTGTCATAGTTTTCACTTAAAATTGTATGTTTCTTCTAAATTGTCCCAGTTACCATTTAAAGTGTTACCAGGTATTTGGATTCTATGAGTGTATCCATTCTAATGCAGGATGACCCTGATGGTGGGTAGGCCTTACTTCCTCGTAAGATGAATGTGAAGTTTTGTCTTTTGATATCGGACAATGTTTTCTAGGCACTGACCATTTCAGAGACACACTCCAAAATATTGCAATCAAGTGAAATTTTGACTTCAAATTCATAAAGAATGAAAAACACAAGGTGATTATCGAATCGCCGTGATGGTTGTGAAATGAAGCTTACATGCATGAAAGGAATACAATAAAAATACTTTAAGAATCAAGACAATGCACTAGTAACTCACTTGTGGTGGTGGAATTAGCTCGGTGTCACATCCGAGAGCATCTAAAAGGCGGGTAAGCACACATGTGATTCAGGAAGCAACGACAACCCTGCAGGGGCTATCAACATTCGGAAGGACATGTTATAGGAACTTGGTGTGCACATTCAATAAAAGCAAGCTTGGTC
>NW_024087615.1:0-66249 GCF_009730915.1 Dioscorea cayenensis subsp. rotundata | reverse complement strand
AAAATAATATATATGTTAAAAATAAATTATTAGATGTAAAAAAACCTTTTTGCATACTTATTTACTCAAAATATATAAATCAAACAATATTTCAATTTAATATTTGCTATGCTGCTATCACATCATGTAATTTGATTTTACTATATAAATCACGGCATATTGAAACAAACTATATTTTAAAAATAATTTATTAGATGTCAACATCATGTAAAATTACAAGGAGATTCCATTGTCTCTTTGTATTTATTTCTAGTCTATACTAAATTTTAATTTATTCCTTGATGGCCTCAATAATTGACACATAGTACATTCTTAATAGAGGGTGTGGTGTTTCTTATGATCATTTTAACTACATACTTTCTATCCCTATATATCTATCATTGACACACAAAAATTTTTAATTTAGTGGCCTCACAACCTCACAAGCAATTGCTCTCTTATTTGTGACAACATATTAGTCCTCGTAAAAGGTATTATTTGCTACAAAAAGTAAGTCGTCGCAACAGATTATTAGTTGCGCCCAACTATTATCCATCACAAATGAATATTTTTCACGACCATCTTTGGATCATTACAAATGAGTGTTATTTGCAACCAATGGACAATGGTAACAAATGAATATTTTTGCTCCGAATTGGGGTCCATCGCAACTAAATATTATTTGTGACGAAGTCGTCACAAATGCTTTATAAAAATGGGTAGCATACACAACATTAATTAGGTTCCTATATTACAAATAATTTAAATTATATAACAACAAGCTTACACATAACAAACTCATTTACCACAACATTGACTCAATTTAACATGTGAATCCAATAGTAGGTTAACATCAATTCATGTCTAACAAAATTAAGTATTGTAGACTTCTACAAAACATTGACACAATAAAGGTTCAAAAAGTAAAATGAAACAAGTGTACGAAATTAATTATTATAGACTTTTATAAAACATTGAATTGATAAAAGTTTTAAAAATGAAATTCAAAAAGAGTTGAAAACATTTAAAACATTTAAATCTTCAATCATCATCGTCATCATCTTCACCAATATCTTCATTTTCATTGGTATCATCATTGTCATCATCATCTTTTTTAGAATCTTCCTCCAGGCTATTCTCATTGTCATATTTTTTGTTAGCATTTTCATGAAGGGCATCCATAAATTTTCTTGAGAATTAGCTATCACACCTCTAAGATCATTATCACCTCCATACACACAAACATAATAAATGAAAACAATTTAGAAATCAATATTACACTATTAAAAGGTAAAATGTGCATTAAAGCAAAAGATGCATATAGATTAAGTACGGCCATTAAATAATATTAGTGATAAGGTAGTTTATTATAGGATTTTGGATATACTATAAACATAATAGTATTAAAGGAAAAAGGAATAAGATTTTATAAATCAAAATATCATAAAGACAATTGATATATAGCATTTGAGATGAGATAGTTATTTAATTGTATGTAATGTTAATCATTATTAACTATCACATCCCTAATTGCTACCAAGGAAAAAGAATGGAAGATCATAAATTAAAATAACATAAAGATATAATTTACATTAACAATAAGCTAAATATCATGTAAACATAATTATTAAAAACATTAAATAATATTATCATACCTCAATAGCTTAATTGTATATTAGATGATCCCAAACTTTGCAACACTGCTTGAACCAAAACGGGTACTTGTTGTTGCATTTTATCAATAGTAGACTCCATTTGCTTGAAGCGGTTCTCCCATTCTTTTTCCTTCCTCTTTTGAGTTTCTTTGCATCTTTTGCTACACGTTTGAGATGAACCACTACCATACACATCTTTTCTTTAAATACCCATACCTAATTCAAGTAAGCGACCATGACTAGGTTCTCCTGTAACATCATTACATATTATCCATTCATTTACTATTGAACACTAAGATGTTGCAGTTGACCTAATATTATCCATTTGATCCTGACATTGGAAAAAAACAATATTATCCATTTGATCCTGACATTGAAAAAACAATTATAAATGTTCATTACGATAGTAAGAGTTAAATGATAAAAAAATATATATACCCATAGATCTTTTGCTTTCACAGTAGCCCAAGTTTCTCCATCTTTTTTAGTGTGAATTTTTTTAAAGCAATCAATTGGGCCTAGTTCTAAACCTGTATCTTTAATCTAAGGTAATTTTAAAAAAATGCTCAATTTGAAAGATATAGAATATATATATATATATATGTATATGTATCCATCAGAAAATATTAAATAGTTAGACACAAATATTAGTTACCATGTCACTCCTATGCTTGGCTATCAAAAACTCTACTAGTAGTATGAATGATTTAAGATTGTGATTGATTAACTTTATTCTTATAACTGGTGTGATGCATACATACCAAATATATATAAGAATCTTCACTCACTCTTAATAGAATGAAAACCCCAAAATATATATATATATATATATATATATATATATATATATATTAAACCTACCGATTATCACCCATCCATTTGTCCACTAGTTCTTTCCTTACATTAGTAGGAATAAAAGAAGGTGGGTGTTTGTAATAATCATCTCGGGTTTCATATTTCTCAAAAATTGGTTGTCTTATGTGCAACATCCAATCAGAATATCAGGACTTTACTGAATTATCGAATGCTTTCTTCACTTCTTCTTCTGGTTGATTGTGTGAGAACCCCGCGGCCAAATATCAAGTAAAAAGACTATCTAGCTTTGATTTTGGATATTGAGAATAAGATACCCATGGCCCGTTAATTTTTTGATGGAAGAGAATATGTATCTCACTAATGGCTTTTGGTATTATAATCCTGTACATTTGTGGCAAAATAATACCACAAATTAAAAAGTCTTAATGATAAACGTAAGATACAAAATTATAACATGATATTTTACATATCCTAGAAAATAATTTACACTATCAAAACATTAAATCAACAATTTATACACGAGTTTGCTATAAGATTGAAATATTTTACCTACCATCATATATCTTAACTTCAATTCCTTTCTCCTGATTTGACTCCTTTAGCTTTTCCTCCTACATTTACTTTTTCAAGAAAGCCATCCATGAATTTAAAAATATCTAGTGTTCAATACATAAAATATATAAACTAAAAATATTATTTAATTATCTTTTCTATGTCTTTTACTTGGAGGTGCTAAAGAAGAACATATTTCATTTGAAAGCTCTAGTAGATGATGGTAATACTAATGGCAATAAACAATCAACATTAATTTCAACATTTTCATCATCTACTTAGTTTGGCATTTGATTATTTTGTGATTCTAAATTTGCATCATTTTTGGCTCACGCTTTTTCTTTCCTTGCCATTTTCAATACAATCCTTATAATTGAATGTGATGATCTTTACCCTCCTATAAAAAAATAAATAAATATAAATTATTAATACAAACATGAAAGTAAAGGTAAAAAGAGTAACATAAATGACAATTAATAAATTATATTGATTAATGCTAACATAACAAGATCAAGATCAAAGTAATAAATACAAAATGGGTAAAGAAACTCACCAAAATAAAGAATGTTAAAAAAATAATGATTAACATGAAAAGCTTTCAATTAGTCCACTATCATATCTTCAACTCCATCCTTATTCCAATCTATATCTTCAAAATTATCTTGTGGTTGTGATACATGGACATCATGAACAACATATTCTTCTCGATATGGCTCTTCTTCATTTTCTAGAATTTCATTAAGATTTATTGGTTTTATCTCAATAACAATAGCCCATGTAGCTGATAAGTTCTTGAGTAGACATATTTCTCTATATGTTTTACTTGCATTGAGCATCATTTTTACCATGGTTTATGTCTCATAAAGTGTATTTGGTGTTTCTTTGTGCAAATAGGTTGTGAAGGCTTTGAAAGAAGAAAAGGAAGCACAGATAGGTTATGAAGGCACATTTTGTGAGTTTTTGTGCAACATAAGGATCAAGACACAAGAGGAGCTCATGCACACGGGGGTGTATGCCAACTTCCAAGAGAATTCAAGTCAAATTATGAGTTGGAAGGGCACAAAGGCAGTCACACTCCCATGTCTCGACTTGTGTGAAGAATTTAAAAATCTTCCCTAATGATGTTTGGACAAGGAGAAGCCTCATAACCTACCATGCGGACGTGTGCCCGTCCATGTGGCCTCAAGAGAAGAGTGTGGAGCCTTGTTATGAAAAGCACTGCAGTAAAGCACTGTAGCAGTACTATAGCACAGTGTGAAAATTCCATGCAGTCACGTGGGCGGTTTTCCAGTCCACACGGTCACGTGGAGGCACGTGAGAAACGCGATTTTTGACTATAAATAGCCCTTTTGTCCTATTCTTTGGGGACTTTTTGCTAGCGTTTGAAAGGCAAAGCGGCTAGGGTTTTAAGAGGAGGTCTTTGGCGAATTTGGGAGGCGTTCTTCACCAACTTTGATAGATCTCTTTTTTGTCATTGCATCAATGGAGCCTTCGGCTACCAAGCTTTTGGAGAGGGGTCCTTCAAGACGTTGAGCGATCCATTAAGGCCATCATCACGAATTCAAGGGGGTTTGATTCCATGGTTTTCATTGATTTACATTGCATTAATTGTTTTGTAATTTGCCCCATGGAGGGCTAAACCCTAGTAGATATTTGAGCATGTGAACCCTAGGATCTTATCTTTGTATTTATTTACTTTTGTGTTTCTATTAAATCCGAGTTTAATTGAGTTTCAATCTTGTTTTTCTCATCGCTTGCATGTCATATTAATTCTTATGATTGATTTGTTTGCATGATTTATTTGTCATGGTGAGAAAGAGGTATCCATTAGGGCTAGAACTCCAAGATTGAAGAGGGTTGAGAGGGTGAGTCATGAGATAGTGGAGTATCCCCTTTCCCTTCCAATTAGTGCACTTTATCTCCGTATTCTCTAAACTTTATGCAACTATATTTGGTGTGAGGTGTGAGATTGAGAGATTTCTCCGCCGGGACCTTATAGGGGGTTACGGATCTTTCACCTAAAAGTAGGGTTAGGTCTATCCTTAGAAATCGAGTGTACTCTTAGGTATCCCTAGAGTCAATTGCGGTCATATGTGGTGTGAGGTGTTGAGATTGAGCAATTTCTCCACCGGGACCTCATAGGGGACTAGTATCAGTGGCGTGGAGGCAAGGACCGATTATTCTTGGATTACCTTGACTCGTGTAACTCAGTTCAGAAACACATAGTAAGTCTTGCGCTTCATGTTGGATCCTAAGGGAGCATTGTCCGGGTACCTCATCTTTATTGATTGAGACTTCCCTCATTTCTACTTTTCCTTGTTTGCTTGAGATATTCATATTCTTGTGATTGAGTTCATTTTACCATAATCTTGAATCTGATTATATAACTGAGAAGTAGTTACTATTAATACTTCCGTTTCTTGTGGATTTCGACTACTTGACTCATTGGGTACTTTATTACTTTGACGCCCATGCACTTGCAGTACATGCATGCAAGAGGTGTGTCAGTAGCATCTTTCAATCCTTTAATATAGTATACCTGAGTTACTTGAGACACTATAACAAATTGTTCATTTGTATGTAGTTTTTGTGCGTGTTGACACTAACAATCCTATAACGATCCTTTCTATAACTAATACATTCCCAAGAAATATCATATTAATCACATCTAAATAATATAACTTTATTCCTTGATGTATAACAAAAGTTCAATTATATCCTATATTGCTCCATAATATGACAACTCTCTATTATTTCCTTCTCCTCTAACTATAACACCACAATTTTGAGTTTTTTTGTTTTCATCTCAATATCTTGTGTGCAATCAAAACCCATTGATATTGTAACTAGATAATAAATTACTCTTCATTCAGGGCCCCGTGCCAAAGCAAGTATATTTATATCCATTTCTTCATCATTTTCATTATATATATCACTATTTATGTATAATATATCGAAGTTTCACAATTTTAGTAACTTTTCAATCTATGGAATTAGAGAACAAAATATTACAATAAAATAATTAACTTACTTATTTCTCAAACCAAGTAGAGAATTCACATTTGTGAATCTCATCAATATTTCTAACTCCTTGTTTTGATAGGACATTATTATTTTCACTATAAAAATCATGAAAAGATTTCAACATTAATTTGATTAATATCATAATATAAATAGTCATACAAATATGAAGTTAAAGTATCTGATAAAATGACTTAACATCTTCAGAATTTTGGAGGATGTAAATAATAGCCACATTTAGTAAGTCATTACTCAACTCTTGCATATTTGCTTTTTCCAATAGGTTGCCCAAGCACACAAAAAATCTTAAAGGATGAGGTATTTCTTGATAATGAATCCTCATCATAATTTCATTTTGGACGATTAAATTTTGTTTCAATACCATGCAAGTATTGAGAACAAAATGTCAAGCATTCCTCTGCTATATATCCTTCAGCAATGGATCCCTCAGGTTGTGATTTGTTATAAACATACCCCTTAAGTTTGTGCATATATCTAACAAAGAACACTAGTTATAAATCTTTGAGAAGATGATTAAAAATAATATAAGTGATGAGAAGTTATTTATACATATATCTTTCAACAAAATACATCCATCAATAATTCACAGGGCCACCAACTTTAGCCTCCCAGGCTAAGTGAATTAGTAGATGTCCTATAATATAAAAAAAAAGATGGTGGAAAAAAATTTTCCAGCTTTACACAGTGTCAATGCAATTTCCTCTTGTAAACAATCCAAATCTTCTACTTTTAAAATTTTAGAGTACAAAACTTTGAAAAAATAAGCTTAATTCCATCAAAGCATCAGAAACAACTTGAGGTAATAAATCCCGCATGACTAATGGAAGTAACTTCTCCAAGAACTCATGACAATCATGTTTTTTTATTCTAGAAATTCTACCATCTTTCATGTTTACACATCTTGATAAATTTGTTGAGTAACCATCAGAAAACTTGATTTGTTGCAACCACTGACACAAGGTTTTTTCTCATCATTCAATAACATATAACAAGTAGTGGCTAAATCTATCTTCCCATTAACGTCTTTTGGATGTAATGATTGTATGATACCCATCTCTTATAAGTCTAACTGGGTCTTTAATGAATCCTTTGTTTTACCTTTAATATTCATAAGTATACCAATAATGTTGCCAAAAATATTTTTTCAATATGCATCACATCCAAATTATAAAGCAATTTTTGCCTATGTCAATAGGGTAAAGTAAAAAAAACACTATGTTTTTTCTGATTATGCTTGATTCCTTGCTGAGGAAGTTTTCTCCTCTTCTCTGCTTTCCCAAACACTATTTGCTTCATTTGACGAAATTGAGTTAGAACATCATCACCATTTAACTGTTATGGTGGTGCTCTCTTTTTCTTTTTACCATCAGATTGTGTAGTTTGTTCACGCCATTTATGATTCATCAGTAAAAATCGACGATGACCCATGTAACAAATTTTGGAAGCATTCCTTAGTTGATGATAGCATGTTTTTTTCTTATTGCAACAAGGACATACTAGCTTTCCTTGAGTACTCCAACATGAAACATAGCCATATGCAGGAAAGTCATTTATAGTCCACATTAGCCCCGCTTTCATTTGAAAATTTTCTTTCATTGAAGAATCAAATGATTGGCCTCATGTAAACATCAATATCATGTCCCGGGCCTTTAGGCCTTGGGATTAGTAAAGCCACAAATGAATATGATTTTTTCATGCACATCCATGGTGGAAGATTATAAGGAAACAAAATAACTGGCCAAATGCTATATGAAATACTCATGTTTTGAAAAGGATTGAATACATCTATAGCTAAACCAAGCCTTACATTTCGAGGTTCCAAAGCAAATTCGTTATAAATATTATCAAAACTTCTCCAAGACTCTGCATCTACTGGATGACATAGGACCCCATAATTTATGCACTTTTCACTATGCTATCTCATATCTTTAGCCTTTTTTAAGACATAAAAATTCTTTGTAATCTTGTTGTAAATGAAAAATATCTTAATATTTCATTGGCAATCCCTTTTTCTTTTGGCCCACCACCTTTATCAGGTTTCCACCTTGAAAGCCCACAAACCGAACACTGGATTGCATTTGAATATTCCTTATAGTAGATAATACAGTCATTTTGGCAATCATCTATTTTCTTATAATGTAGACTAAGATCACTTACCATTTTCTTTGCTTCATAGTTTGAGTTTGGCATTGTTTTACACATGGGAAATGCATCTTTAAGGAAGGTTTGCAACATGTCGAATGAATTATTGCTATAAGAATTCATGCACTTGATATGTATTAATTTCACCACAAAAGACAAGATGGAATACTTATCACAACTAGGAAATAAAGGTTGTTTAGCATCATCTAATAATTTCAAAAAACATTTAGCATCTTTGTTTGGATCTTGGAGGGTCATTAGTGCTTTGTTCAAACTCCATCCGCCACATGGGGATAAACTTCTTGTATCATATCAAAAATATCATCAACTTTTTCATTTTTAGTTCATGTAATTCCTCATCACAAGGCACTCTATCACTATCTACATCTCCACTATCTTCTTCCCCATGTAAACACCAAAAAGTATAACTCTTCATGATTCCTCTATATAATAAATGGACGTATACTTCTTCTTTAGTCAACCGATATCTATTGCAACAATTCACACAATGACAATTAATTTTCATGTCTTCATCTTTCACATGATGAAATGCATACTCAACAAATTTTCCACCCCATTATAATATTCTATACATGATCTGGTAGAAAAACTCATCCAAGACTTATAACTAGGCATGTTGATTTCTACAAATTTCAAAAACATTTAAAAAACACTTTTTAGCATATGATTAACCTATAACATATTTGGTTGGTGCATAATTTATGCATTAAGAATAAGAATATAAAGAAATACCAATAAATGAATGTTATCATTCATAAACCTATTGTAAGAAAATTATAAGAAAATAATTTTAGACTAAAAATCATTGTAAATAATAGCAAATATTTAAAATGAGCAATGATTTATGTGTCTTTACTGCCTAAATAACAAATTTGTTAATGTTATAATAGCATCATTCACAAATTACAATGATATGAAAGTCTAAACAATGAATACATAGTATTTGTTCAAATTAAAGAAGACATAAAACAAAATAACTTTAAAAGAAATGATTTCCTGCAAGTTCCAATCAAGTGAAATGCTTAACAATCAACAACAAATAATTGTGATGTATCCCTGCAACAAAGAAACAAGTATGGATATCAATATTGATGAATTTTCAAAGTTATTTTTTAATGATATGAATTTTTTTAAAAAAAACCCCTTTGGTTTATTCATTTGTTTTATTTAAATTTTTCAAATACAGTAATGATTTGCAATGAATAACCTCAAATGGTTTACAATTTAGTATTATAAATATAATAGGAATAATTTTACACAATTTAATACTGCCTTCTTTTAATGTTTTTAGTTTATTTGTTTTGCTTTTTCCCATTAAATTTTGATTCAACATTTGATTTTGTTTGTTTTATTTTGTTGACAAGTATTAGGTTGGAGAGAAGAAGAGTGCAAGGACCATTTTTTCCATTTAAATATTTTTGTTTGAATTTTAATTCAAAATTGAGTTTGTTGGTTTTTGCCCTTTGCTTTTAGATGCAGAGGAGAAAGAGAATAAAAGCTATGTGTGGAAAGGAAAGCTATGTGTGGATAAGGATACATAATTATTATTCATTTGATTAGAAATTAATTTTGTAGTATTTTTTATTCAATTTGTTTGATGAGTATAATTTGCACTTAATATATATACTTTCGTAAACTCATGATGAATTAAATGTGAATTATTTTAAACCAAATTTACTCCTAATTTTATTGTTATTGCATTATAGGAAAGAAAGAGAATGATTTGAAGGAAAAACACATCAAAAGCACAAAATTGGAGAAAAGAGGATCAAGTTTCAATGAAGAGTGAACAAGTAAAACATAAAATCTAGTGTCTAGGAGCTACAACAGTAAGAGTTGCAAAACATAAATTATAGTGCCTAGGTGCTACACTTTTTGGTGCCTAGGCGCTAGCCTGATTTCAAGTTATAAAAGGTGCTAGGAGAATTTCAGGGATCAAAAAGCCGGAAGTGAAGATTTGGCAAAGATTCATCATCAAGCTTTAGTTTTTAGTTATTCTTTGTTTATTTGATTATGAACCTTATTAATATTTCAAGCTTTGCAATTATCATGTTCTAAATACCTTTTTCTAGGGCTATAATGTAGCCAGACTATGAAAATCTAGATTCATCTTTGATTTAATTTAATTGATGCTTGTTGCAGTTATGTTGGATATTTTAATCTATACTTAATGTTTGTGATTGCTTGATCAATAATTGCATTATTGGTAATTCAATTTGAGACCGAGAGGTAATAATTGAATTAGGTCTTGATGGAAATATCATACAATTATCATAAGGTAGAGATATTTATGAGATTGTATGCATCATTATAAATTTCTAAAGTTTAATGAGTTCCATAGATTCATAGTTATCTTAGAGATGATGTTAACTTATTTGATGGAATACGCAATTGATGCTCGAGAAAGATCAATAGGTAATTTAGGAAAAATTTGATGACAATATAAGAAATAAACATTGATTGATTGATTGAACTAGATCATCTAGGTGGAATTAGTCTAGGTGAACTCGAAAACCCTAGAATCTCTACGCATTGATTTCTCCTCCTCTAACTATCTCTCTCTATTTCTCATATTAGATCTTTCTAAATTAATTCTTTTCAATTTCAGTAATCAAGTAAAATTAGGGTTAGAGTAATTTTGGTAGTTAATAAACTCAATCCTTGTGGGACGATACTCTCTTATCATTATATTACTTGTTTACGATAACGTATACTTGTGTTAACAAAATTACACAACATTGTTCTCCATGTAAAATGCAATTTTTTTTTTTTTCAATTTAGTATTTTGTCAATTATTACAATGTTTCAATTCTCTCCTCTAATGCAAGTCTAAAACTTTCATAACTTGCAATAAAACATTTCTGACACATCTTTTGTTTTTGTTGCCAAAATAAATAACAAATTCACAACTATATAAAAATTAAAAAATTGTATTACTTTCTCTTCCAATGAAGCTCATTTGCTTCCAAATATATAAAAAAATATTATAAAACTTCATTCATGGATGTTCCTTTAGACAACTCAACAACACACACTATGAAAACAAAATCAAGATAAATAAAGCATAATAATAAAGAAAAAGAAACAATGTTTTTTGATGAGATATCTCTTTTACAATTTCTTTTAATCAGTCAATTTAACATTTTCTAATAATATGTTACTTTATTATCATAAAAGGTAATGTATAAATATTAATATAAATGATCTATTATAGCAACCTACAAAATATAGTAACTCATTAGGGATATTCTATGAATTTATAACCTAACACATGATCTATGATTTACGTGGATGTGAGTGGAGAACAAAATGTTTATTTGTCTCATTTGGAAAGAATTGTTTATATAAATAATTTTTTTCTATAGTAAGGACAATCATTATTAAAAGTTAATGCATATAAAGTTGTAGTGTTCGTCAAACTTTCCATCAACACCATGATGTTATAATACCATTTGTTCTCTTGAATTAGAATAGAAATTTAAATGCAAAACTCACTTAAATATTATACAATAATTTAAATTACAATTTATATTTTATGTAAAAATTAAAAACATCATATATATAGAAGTGATAATTTTGAAAAAAATTACCATGATGTTATAATATAGTTTGTTCTCTTGAATTAGAATATAAATTTACATGAAAAACTCACTTAAATCTTATAAAAAAATTAAAGTAACATATATAGAAGTGATGATTTACTGATTCATTCTCTTAAACCCTTATCAAACCCAATATGTAAATCTCAAACTATATTACAAATTCATTCAAGAAATCTTAAGTAATTCTCAATATCTTTATGCTTATGTCTTCATGTGTATACCTTTATATTTAAATGTAATGAAAAACATATGGGCAAAGGAGGCTCCTTGGTGGTCCCTAGAGCCTAACACATGGCAAGTAATCTCCTGCTCCTCCCTAATACAAATCAACATTTATATATGCATTTTCTCAAGGACTAAAACTTAAATATAAATAAAGATTCATTGAAATAAGAAGAAAGTTTATTTAAAAAAAAAAAGAAATTTTGTGTTAGCAATGAGTTAGTTTCTTTCTAGGGAAGATATTTTAATTTAGAATATTTTTCCTACATAAAGAATATATGTTATTATATATATCTTACTATATTATATGCATCTGTCATTTATCATATCTAATCACTCCTCTTTATGTAGAAACTTTATATGTGTATATATTTAAGATACTAATCTTACTATTTAATATTGTCATTAAACTCTATCTAAATTTAGTGACCCTGCTTTATAAAAAAATATCTATTTATATGTTTACGCATACCCGCAGCGTTAGCATGGGCCGCCCTGCTAGTTTGTATTAATTACGTAATACAATATAATATTTTTAATATATTATAGAAAAGCTTTATTCATCAATGTTTTCAAAATATATAACATTCTTAATAAAATTAATATTTCTTTTCATTTTTTTATTTTTTTTAGCAATTCAACCATTTATTTTATCTTGGACTTTTATTTATTTTATTTTATTTATTCAATCATCTCCCATTATTAAGATAGTCCTGAGGCAATCATAATTTGAATAGTTCTTAAAACAATTGAATTTATAGTTAAATATTGGCTTAAATTTTCACAATTTACTTTTGAACCTTGTTCTAAAATGTTATTTGCTCAACTCTTATAGTAAGACCTAAGTTGGGCAATGTGGCTTCACTAGTTATGTATGTCAATTTATGTAGATAGATTTATTACACTGTTAATCATAAATTAAATTAAAACTAATTTATTGCACAATTATTCTTATTGTTTCTTAAATATTTAATTTGAGATTTGTCTATAAAGCAAGAATTTTCAAAAAGAAAATGCAATATTTATTAATGAATTGAAATATATAAATAATATTTAATTTTTAAATATTTTATATCATAATAGGTAAAATATAAACTGTAATCAATTTTGATAATAATTTTTTAGTAGATCATTTATTTACATATTATTAATAAAAATGTTAATAAATATAACTATTTTTATAAATAATATATACCAATTTTATTCAAAAATATATATTTTTTTAAATAATTAAATATTTATTATAAAAAAATTATTTATTAATCTTATTTTTAAAGATTATTATTGATAATATTTATCAGTAGTAATGTAATGATTTTTCACTTATATGCCCTTAGAAATTACCCAAACAATAATTAATTTATACTTCAATAAAATTTGCAAGTTGATTTTAAAGCATAAAGTATTTGTGATAACATGCAAGTTGGTTGCAAAAGCTTATATTTTTTTTTAACTAGAATCAATGTTAGTGACAAAAGCTCATAATTTTTTGCGAAGGCAAAATTTTGGTTGCAACAACTCATACTTTTTGTGACACACATTACTTTTTGGTTTCAAACACTTATAGTTTTTCGATGGTGATGGTGTTAGTCACACAAGTTTATAGTGTTTGTGACGGTATTTGTCTTTTTTGCAAAAGCTCATAGTTTTTGCGATGGCCAAATATCCTGGTCACAAATACTTATAGTTTTTCCTACGGACATTTGTATTTGTCACAATAGTGTATAGTTTTGCCGACAGGTATTTCTCTTCATAGTAAAGCCTATAGTTTTTGCAATGGGTATTTGTGTTGGTAGCAAAAGGCTATAGTTTTTGTGATGTTATTGAGTTTGGTAACAAAAGATAATAGTTTCGCGACGGGTGTTTTTGTGTGTCACAAAAGCTTGTAGTTTTCGAGACTAGTATTTGTGTTGGTTACAAAAAGTCATTGTTTTCCCACATGGATTGTTGGTAGTCAAAAAGAAAATCTTTTTGCAAGGACATTTTTATGATGTCGCAAAAAGTTCTTCACAAAAACATGTTTTTCTTGTAGTGAATTTTGTGAGTATAATATTGTTTAGTTTGTAATAGTTTTGAAACTATTTCAAGTATATTGTTTTTCATTTACTATTTGCTTGCATTATTGTTATAAGTTGTTAATCGGGAAAATTTAGGATTAACAATATGAGGAAAGTTTTATCAAAATTTGTGCTGCAAATAAAAATATACCCCAAAATTAACTATAACAATTGTGAAAACTTGACGGAGAGTGAGGGAATTTACCTAGTATGCTATTAAAGTGGAATTATTAGATGTATAATTTGCTTCTAGAGAGTTTCGAGCAACAAATTTAATTTTTTTATTGTATTTAAGTTTTTGTTTGTATTAAATATGGAATTAATAATTAAAAATAGCTAATTGCATTTATTTGTTTGTGTAATAAATGTCCATCACGTTTCGAAACCAATTATAACCCTTCAAAAAAAAATTATTTTGCTTGTCAAATTATGCCAACAATTTCCATTGTAAGGAGTAAGTTAATCATAATATGTTAGGCTTTTTATTTTGTCTATATACATATATAGATATCACATGCTTATATATGCATAAATAGAGCTTGCATGCTTTGGCCCACCACCTTATGAGAGCCATCACCTCTTTTTTATGCTATGCAAGCATAACCTATCTAGCACTTCAAGTGCATTTTTAACCCAAGTTTCTCTCAAGCTTTACACACAATTCACACTCTTATAAGATTAGCTTATGTGTAATCCTAGTTAGTTTTGCTAGGGGTTGTGGGTTACTAATTTTTCGATGATCAAGCACACACACCACAATCAATGAAGAAAAAGGCACAAACATTTGGTAACATAGTTCGACACCACGTGCCTACATCTACAAGCTAAGCACAGAGAATCAAATCCACTAGAAGAGGCAATACATACGCATAAATGATCTCATGCAAAATACCCTCACCACAAGGTAAAAAGTGATCAAAGATCTTATCCTTAAAGGCTCACCTTAACCAACTTCACATTAGTTTCGATCTCCTGTTGACACGACACTCATTCACCAAGATTCTTGCATGATATCCTTTCACAAGACTGATAAATGTTTCAAAGCCTACTCTTAGGCCTCCCTTTTCACGTCCTAAATCCCTGAGGAGGGGCTTATATAGTCCTCCATATGAACTATCAATTGAAAACCTTCCACTTCTATCTTGACTCTTTGTATCATCCAAATTTAGCACTTTCCAAATCTGGTGTTGCAATTATATTGCAACCGAGTTGTAACTTAGCCACTTGCTGACACCAAATTAGTTAGAATCTGATTACATTTTAACCTCAGAATACCTCCAATCCTTCCGATTGAGTCTGACTCGTAGATTGCTTGAATGCTTCAGCAAGTGCACCAGTTGCCAAGTAGTAGTAAAAAAGTTATCTTTCCCATGAGAACTATGATGTTTATTACTAATTTATTGCAACTAAATGTTATCCAGACAAATCTGAATATAAATAAGGAAAATGATTAAAACTAAATGTAATTAAACCTAAAACTTTTAAACTATGGCTAATGGCAAAGGAGGGAGAACTTAAGAATTCAAAAGCTTCAAGGATTAGGGTTTCACCTAAATGATAAACACAAGATCATGTATTGACTTTTTCTCTATTATGCTTAATCATTTGAAAGTGGTTTACTCTATGGTGCTCGCTATTTCCTTTCTGAGTATAGCGAGTTATCTAACTTAGATCAACTCTTACTTTCATGATAATTGAATCTAACTAGACCCTTTAAGTTTCATGATAACTATTAATCCTGCAAAAAAAAAAAAAATCTAAATCTAGAGTTTCTAAAACCGTACTTCACCTTTCTGTCATTCCTTTGGTGTCTAAGATCATGCAAATGTGGGTCAATCACATTCACAAGCATTTAACCATCTAAGAATTAAATCAAATAGAATTTAAACATTAAACTAGAAAGAAAAGTCAATATAAAAATCTTTGTTCATCAAGGGGCTAATCCCCAACCCTAGAAAAATAGTTCTACTCACATATGTTTGATTTACTACCCATGATGTTCAAACTAAGCATCAATAAACAAAAATAAAAGGAGATAAATGAAAAACTCGGTTTGATTGATGAGTTCTATGCTTAGAAACTGATAGATCTTCAATTAATCCTTGATCTCCTCGGTCTCTTGATGTGTGTTTTCGGCCTTTTAATGCTTTTAAACCTTGATCTCTAACCATAGTAGCCAAAGATTTCTTTTTGAAAGCTCTCTATGGTCTTATAAAGGATGAAATATGTTACGGTTTTCTTTGGTGGGCAACTACCACAAGTGTGATGTATGCCACCAATTGGTTATGGAGCTTTTTTTCTTTTTGATCCTGCTTTATGCTTTATGCCAATGATAGTTAACATTGGCAGGTCATGTTGCTTACTAAATTCTTGCCTTAGAATCTTTTATCTTTTCACAGTTTTTTTTTTTATTTTCCATTAGAATGCTTCAAATAATTATGCGATTGATGATGCATTCCAGCCATCTGCATATAAAACAACAAAAAGTAGTAACTCGAACCAAAAGGATAATATTCAAGCAAAAATATCTGACAAAAATGCATGATAAATTAATCTATTAGACCTAATCCCAAGTCAAAATGTTATAAATTTTTTTACTTAACATTGTTGAATTCTTCCGACCTCGACCGACAAACAACAACTAACTGAACTCCATGCCATGTAAGTAGGAACCTTCCTTGATCTTCTCAAATACCCATGCTTGGTGATTATACCATAATCGGTCTTCAATCAACTTCAATCAATCTTTATTGCATTCCAAAGATAGCTTCACCATATCTTCAATCAACCCTCAATCAGCTCCATATGATCTTCATTAAATCTTCAACTTGGGCTAAATAATGCCAACACAAACGCTAGCAATCCTGCCCAAGCTTAATACCATGCATGCACTCATGCTAACTATCTCATGCATTAAGAATTCCTAAACTTAATCACAAAGCAGAAAGGTAGGAGGATAACAAGGTTGATTTGTTAAGTGCAAGTTTTCTAGCTAAATGGTGGCTCTAAGCTATAATCACTATGCTGCTCTAAGGTAGCTGCAATTGCAGCTCAAAAGCTACAGTTCAAGCTCCAATACTATCCTCGCCACCCATACCCGACATCTCCTAGTCTTCAGCTAGTTGCTACAACCTCAAAGGATGAAAGTTACAAGAAAAGGGCTTAGCTCTAGTTGAACTCATAATCTTGCTTTCTCTCATAGATAAGCAACTTACGTTAGTGTGTAGTGCATCAAGTTAGTATTGAGCTACGGCCTAGGTGTCTCAAGTGAGAAGATAACAAGGGTAAGATGGTGGCTTCCAAAATCAATAAGTAGCTTAAGAGGGAATAAAGGCATGGGAGTGTAGTTGAGATGAGTCTCATGTACTCCCATGCCTTCATGTCTCTAGGTTCTTTATATTTTTGGGAAAATTTAAAAAAAAAAAAAAACTTGTGGTTTCCTAGTTTTGCAAAAGAGGGACAGAGGTTTGTTTCTTTTTTTCATATAAAAAACTATGTGATTCCTCCAGTTTGCAAAAAAAGGGAAAAATCGTTAAGAAGTCTTTAATGGTGTTAACTTACTGGGGCAAAAATGGTCATTTTATGAAAAACCATCTCCTTTGGAATAAAAAATATATTTTCTTTAAATCTATTAATCTCTCCCAAAATTCTAATAAACAAAAAAACTTAAATTTCAAAAACCAAGCAAAATCATGTTGAAAATCATGTTATTTTTATGCCACGTGGCATTTTTATAATAAATTGACCATTTTGCCCTTGTAAGTTAACACTGTTAAGGGCTTTTTAATTGGTTTCCCCTTTTTTGCAAGCTGGAGAAACCTCATAGTTTAAAAATGAAAAAAAACCTCTGTCCCTTTTTTGCAAAACTGGGAAACCACAAGGGTTTTGAAAAATTTTCCTATTTTTTCCCTACAACTTTATGCTTTAGCACTAGATTTTATTTAATCCCTCTTCTTTTGTAAAACCTTTTCATATAATTGCTTATAATTTATAAAATAATAGTAAATAATAATGTCTTCAAGTTTAAATAAAGCGAAAATAACAGGATAGGTCTTGATAGTTTCAAAATGACTCAATACGGTCTATAGTTTTACGCATGACCAATAAGGCCCTGCTTTTTTAATTAATCATTTTACTCTTTATCCATCTATAGCTGTCCACTTCGGTTTTTTTCTCTTTCTGCCGCCATCTTTGAGCATCCCCGCTGGCTCGCCCTTGTTGACACTAACTTTGGCGAGATTCCTTAGAATGTGAGATTATCACCACTTCAAGTAGTAATCACATTTTTCGGTAATGTTGGCTAAATTATTACAATATGGGAATATGAAAATTTTTATCCTAAATAACCAAACAATGTGACATTCCCTGTTTCATATTATAGAGTAATCTGATATTACCCCTAACCAAACCGCACCTACATACCATTTAACAAACGGTATTTTATAAAAAAGATAGAAATTAGACATTTGAAACATAAAATGAAACAGAAAGTTGTATATTATTTGAACTAGACTTTAATAAACCAAAGAAGCTGAGAAAAAAAATAGTTTTTTACTAGAGAAAATTCTTGTCATGCCCCTATACAAAATGGTAAGCACTAATGTATTCTCATAAAAAAAAAAAAATCATATTTACTCATACATCATCACAAAAAGTTTTTAAATTTTTATGTCTTTTTCATTAACAATTAATTTACAAATTTTATGTAAATATACATTAATTTTTATTTTAGCTGCACACAGAATGGGAACAAATGTTATTGTGCTTGTGGTTGCACTTCACATTTGTGTCCGTCCTTGACATGTGGTTTGTCGCATTTGTTAATATTTTTTTCATTTTTTTATATGGCACATTTTTATTATGGTACAAGCATACCTTTTATAATATAAGGCTGTTTGATTACAACATGAAAAATAGGTCAAAATTTTTTTTTCACATAGAATATTTTTCCATGGAAAATTTTTTCATGGAAAACAAAAAAAAATGGTTGTTTGATTAGCATTATTTTCTGGCTAGAAAATCAATAATTTTCTATGGAAAATTCTTATTTTGTTGTTTGATTGTCCCTATTTTCCATGGAACAAACCACATTTGTTGTTTGCTTGCATCAATTTTCCTCGGAAAAAAATTACATTTTCCATGAAATTTTTTTTTATATTCTTCAAGGAAATTACTTTTTTTAATTTTGTAGATATGTTAATTTAGTTTAATTAATAAAAATCAGAAATCAAATATTAAATTTTTACAAAAATTTTACTAAAAATATAATTTTATATATTATATACCTTAATTTGTAAAAATCGAAAACTAAAACGTAGATTTTTTTAATATACTCAAATATAAATACATCAATTAATAATTTTTGTAAATATTTAAAAAAATATTATGTTTTAGATTATCAGTATTAATTGCTTAAAAAAATTAATTTTTTTAAATAAAAAAAAAACTTAAATAGAGATAGAGATATTTTAAAAATTAAAAATAAAATCAAAAGAGAGAAGGAGAAAAACAAAAATCGAGAGAGATAAAAATATAAAAAGATAGTAAAAAAATTTGGTTTTTTTTAAATAAAAATAAAAACCCCTAAAAAGGAAAGAAATATTTAAAAAATAAAAAATAAAAAACCAAAGGAGGGAAAAAAAAACCTAGATATATATATACACGTTTATATATATATATATATATATATATATATATATATTTAGAGATAGGAGAGAGAGAGCATGAAGGGGAGGGGGGTCACTGGCATAGGGAGTTGCTGCCCCCTCTTCTTCCTCCGCCCCTGCCAGTGCTTTTGTTCTCAAATTTGTTGTACTAACTTGATTATTTTAATAAATAAACATCAAATATTATATTATATCAGGAAAAAAATCCGGCGGATCAAATTTGTTATGCTTAATTAATCAAGACAATTGTTAACGAGTTACTCCTCCCTACTAATCTAATTATAAGAGTATTTATTTATTTATTTAATAATATTTGTACGACTTCATCTCCAACTAAGTTTTTTCAAATTGTCTTTCAATTTATTTTTTCCAATAGTCCCTCAATTTTTTATGGAAAAATTTCTTTGGGTTGGGAGGGAAAAAATTTTTCACAAAATTGAGGAAAAAGTGGTCAATGTGATTAGTTTTGTGGAAAGTTATCAATAAAAATTTTGCAATCAAATAGTCTATTTGACTGAAAAATCCTTAATGGAAAAATTGGAAAAAATGGCCAATCAAACACAGTTCTAAATATTTTTTCCAAAAAAAAAAACATTTTCAATAAAAATAAATTAAATAAGGGTTAAACAAGATAACGGATGGCAAACTCTCCAGCTTCGATGGCAGCTGCTTCTCCGTTGCGCCTTCTCCCTCTTCGCGCGACACCGCTTTCCGCTGGCGTTTCCTCGGCCTTTCCTTTCCCATCCACTCTTCCTGAACGTTTTCAATCATTCTTCCCGGAAAAAGGTGAGTTCTTGCTGCTTGAAGAACCCCTTGCCAATTGTCCCTCCTGCCTCCAGCCAGGAGGGAGGGTTCTCCGACGAGGACAATGATGAAACTGAAGAAGAATACGGTATCTCCCCTCTTGATCTTGAATTCATGGAGGAAGAGGCCAGAGTTGCAGTCAGAGAGTACTCTCGTTCCATCTCTCGTGAATTAAGCATAGGTGAGCTTTCTTCCCGTTCCTTAATGATTTGTTTCAATTCTATATGGATTTCATTACGTTTTTGAATGATTTGACATTGTGGAGCTGTTGTTTTTGTCTCAGTCTTGATCACTTTAAAGGAAAAAAAAGACCTTGTTTTTGATCGATGCCAGCTTTATGCCTGTCAAGCTTCTTTGTTTTTAGTCTCAATGCCATTCTTTTCCATGAGCTTTTCATGAGAATTTTGATTGCTTCAGTTCCGTGCAGACCTATTAGAGTCAATTCTAACACAGATAATGTAGACATAACTCTATTTACAAATTGCATTGTATGATCATGACCAAGAAGTTTCATTACATTGATTAAGAAAAAGGGGCAATTTAAGGATGTATTCCATTGGACGGACTAGTTTGTAGTACTTGATTTTTCTTTTAGCTTCTTGAAATAAATACAATGGGGAACAGCTAATATGAGGGCATCACAAAATTAGAGATCACTAGCATTATAATTTTGGACCAAGTCTCTCCGGGATTGGATATGACCAAATACTGCTGCAAGATGCATTTTGAAAAGATAATTAGGAACATGATAATGCCTCATGGTAATCTCCACCCTAGCAGACCAGAAGCTATCATAAGCACCAAGGGTTTCCTCCTTTGATGGTGTAATGAGATCAACTCCTCACTTTTAACAACAATTTGAAGGAAATTGAATAGGTGATGTTTTGATTGGTTATTTTTGATGTTAGAATCAACCACCTATTATTGTGTACAATTTTTTGAGAACTAGTCTACATGTGGTAATTGATGACATGTTCCTTGGTTTCAAATTGATGATTTGTTTATGAATCTTGTCAAAGTTGAAGAAAATTAGAAGAGTTTGAACCAATTAGATAAATGGAGCAACTTTATAATATTGACTTGGTTATCCTAGAAAATGTTGTAAATGATATCTGATAGAATTTTCAGGGGACAATCATCATGAATTGGATTTTCTTGTTGCTCATTGGGGTATAAAATTGTGATTCTTAACAACAAACATAAGTTATGGAGCTTAGCTACTAATTACTTTGTATCTGTGGCTTGTTTTCCCTATACAACCAATGTTATGGAAGTTGCTGCCTAGGGAGAGAGCCCCTCTGGGTGGTTTGACTGGTTAACCATTGAGATAACAGTAGGCTGTCTAAGACACTACTTAGGTGTCTAGGTGGTAATTCATAGATAATGCCTGCCAATTGTTCTATGAAACTAATTAGTCTAATTAGTTCAATATCTAGACTTAGCCCAATTCTGCCCAATTTAGCTTTAACTTCGCCCAATTCAAATTCATTATGTAGCAAGATCTAAACCAAAATTCATGAAGTTAAAATCCTTCAAAACCCTAAGCATAAATTTGATAGGAAGCTGAAGCCCATTCTGTCAATTAAACTAATCAAAATTCATTTTTTAAGTAAAGACTGAAATCTTGCATACTTTAATTGATGTTGGTCTGATTGAGTTTTGTATTATGTTGTTTCGTCAGGCTGTTATTAAAATTATTTAGAAACTCATATATAGCATGTTTTAGTTTCTTCTTTTATGCTTTACTATCATCACTCAAAAGATCAGTAGTGGTCCACTTAGATGTAGGTGGTTTCAAAACCCTACTGCTTAGATAACCTTGTGTTAATGGACTCTCTAAATCCAAGTGTATATCAAAATGAAGTATGCGCTTAATTATGATCTTTGCTTGGAGGCATTTGTTATTAGGACCTATTGAGGATACACCATCTGGGTTAAAATTGGCATACAGATTCATAGTACAAGCCACTACCCAATCTGTAATTTTTCTAGTAAGTTTCATCATTTAAGCTCTGCAGATTGAAAGTAGTGTGAACTGAAGAAATTAGAAGACAAAATTTTTAACTCAAACTACCGTGGGGACATTATCATCTGATTCATGCTTTTACCAAATGAATTGAAGATTTCCTGATCAATATAGGCCATTAGAGCAAATCATTCTTTGAGTGAATTATTTTATACCATTCAACCATGGGAAATTGGCACTTGAACTCCATTTAATCAGCACCAAAATTGTGATAGATTTGTAGAACAAAAAACTTGAAATAATTATTGCTTAAAACTGAGGTGAGGCAAAATATCTCAATATTTCTGAAAGGAAACTTTTCACTCACTGTGCTAAAGATGTTTCAGATGAGGAAAAAACCGTCTACCTCCCTTCATTTATTGCATCACAAAGATGATCCATTCCGTTTTACTTCTTTATTTATATAATTTAAGCCTGTTTTGTGCAGATTCAAGTTATATATTATATTCTCATCCAAAATCAACCTGAACTGGCTAATTCAACTGATGCCGGTGGCAAATTGTTCATGTAAAAACTTGGGTAACCAGGCCTTTCTATTTTAATGCCTAATTGGGCAAAGAGTTCAATAGAGAAATTCTCCTACTTTCTCTTTGCAGTATTTTTGCATTTTTGCTATTCTCTTAGAGATCAGCTCATCCATATCTAATTTATTCTAGTTGGTGATGTATTCAGTAGATTTCTTGGTTGTATATGGCTTTCTTATTTGTATTAAGCATCGAAAGAATTGAATTATTGTGTATCCTTAGGTTGAGGATCTACACTTTATCCAAACAAGCTATACAATTGGTAAAGATTTTTTTTGGTGATAACTCAATCCATCTAACTTTTTGCCTTTTACAATCTGATCCTTATTTTGACAACATTTTTTGGTCAAGATTAAATGCACTGAAACATTATGTTTTAACTGCCTTTATAGCATTATTTTTTCATTAAAAATTGTGTAGTTTTAATTGTATTATATCCTTTTTACTCCACTAGAATGTTGTCATATTCTTATAAGTATGTTTTATGCTTCCAGAAGATGAGATCTATACAGAAAAGGAAGTTGGTACTAAGAAAAAGTCTAGAAGAAGTTCAGATGGACATGTTAGTAAGCTATCCTATTTGTTATCCCTTTTTACTTGAAAAATGGTGGCTATGCTTGTTCTTAAGTGCTACTTAATTGGAGTTTTATGATTGTTGCTAGCAAAACTACTCCTTTTTGATGTTCACATCACATTTTTATGCATGTCGTAAGTGATGCTACATGTACGGAGAACATTAATTAATCTATTATTATTATTATTATTATTTTCTGATTTTTCTGTTAATAAACATGATTTGATTGCAAATTGTTTACTTTAGTAGCAATTCATCTGTCGTGCTCAGTGTTTTGAAATTAAAGCAAGCACTAAACCCCTTTGATAACTTTTGGGTTTGGAATTTGAGCCACTTTTGGAAAGAAATGGAGAGAAAGAAGGATAGAATGGTTTAGCCTCAATTGATAAGAAAACTCACCATACGAACGAACCAAATGTTTTGATTTGCTAGACTTAAGGATTAGTGATAAGAATTGGGGGTAATTGGCCACTAAACAAAGCTGTTTAGGTAAGAATTCTGGAAAAAAATGTGCAATATTCAACTGTAATTCATGAACACCTTTATTCCCTTTGTTTTCAATCACTTGGGTTTTTGTGATAACAACCTTACAAGTCCAAAACAACTCCCTAGACTATGGTGATGGTCTCAGGCATAATAAAGTTGGACATTTCCCATGCCTAGAGAAATTAAACAACTTATGGGTAATTTCAAACATGGGGAACATTCATCCTAGGCATAGTAAAGTTGGGTATTTCCAAGCCTAGACAAAATAAACAACTTATTACTAATGAGAAATGTCAAACATGAGGAACATTCAAGCTTGGAATTCTGCAACTTCCTTTGACTCTAGTGGGACTTCCTTTGAATTTAAGCTTTGAGAATTGTAGTTGGAATTCTCGAAGTTGTTGAACTGTCATATTTGTCTTCATTTTAGTGGGAAATTCAAAGTCGTTAAAGATAGGGCTGAATTGGCCGCAACATTGCTTGATTTGGCAACTTTATCACCAAAATTGAGAATAGTTATGAGTCCTAATGTTGCTTTGGCAACTTCATGGTTCACATCAGAATTTGTTTTATATTTATCATTCCATATATATTTTAGGTGGTTTGTGGGTTACCTTGTTACCCATGGAAACCTTGAGGTATCTTTCCAATTAAACACTTCAAAGTTAATCCACTAACCTCTTTTTTTGCAAGATTTGTTATTTAAATAAATATATTTGATAATTAATTTTAAAGATTAGCAATTTTATTTTACAACTACCATTTATCAGAGATGTAAAATTTAATCTTAAAATATTTATTTTGATTATTCTTAATTTAGTCAAAGTTGTTCAAATCTTATTAAAAGCCTCCAAAACAATTTCAAATTTTAAACCTTTATCCTACTATCTAACTCTTACTACGCATCTAGAGGCTTACAAGATATATAGGCATAAAGCTTGGATCAAATAAGCTCTAACAAAATATTAAACTACCAGATAAGATAAGGGCAATAATTAAACTAATATGTAATCATAACCAACTATAAGCATGTTTAAAAACTAACTATAAGCATATGTATAACATGCTATCTCAAGTGGGAGCATGGAGGTTAGTGTAACACCGATTTTCACAATAGAAGGTCATATAACTCTTTAATATAGCAACTAGTAGAAGCAGGCTGACACTAGACAAGTAGCAACAATAATAGAAAAGCTGAAGGCATAACGGCCGTGTATAATTGGCATATTAGTAGTTAGAGGGTTTCATTTGAACCATTGTTTATGAAAATAGGAAGGTATAATCACTATGGATGGAGTGTTGGATTAGTCATTGCGCATTGAAGTAGGAAGGTAGAATCACTACAGATAGAAGGTAGAATTACTATGGATGGCGGGGTGATGGCAGCAGATGAAGCTACTTTGATACCACATCTAAACACCTAAATTCTTTATTTGTCACTTCACAAGTTTCTAGAGACTTACAAGATATATATATATATATATTATAAGAATTAAAAATTTCTTTCAGATTCTTCTTATTCTGCATAGTTGACATGCTTATATATATGCACAAATTCTACCTACTAAATTAGAGAACTATCCTAAGAATCCCTCCAATCAAATATCTTCAATCAAGGGATACTACGACTACTTTACAATCTGTGACCATCTACATTCTAAAAAAATTTTTGCATGTGATGTCCCACAAATTTGTCTATTTTCTAAAGAATGTTTTGCATGTGATTTCCAACACTCCTTGAAGGTTTTAGAGAGCAAGGTTTCTCTCTTTTTCCCTTAATTAGAATGAAGAATACAGGTAATATATATATAGAACAACTGATATTCTTAACCATAAAGTAAGACCTTAGTGGCTGACATTCCGCCATAAAATTAGACTTAGTGGCTGATATTCAGTCTTAAAGTCTGCCATAAAATAAGGCAGTCGTCTCATAATAAAATCTGGCCAAAAAACAAGTAATTATTCTAACTTTGACTTAGAATTTACATTCCCCCTCAAGCTGGGCTGCAGATGTTCAAACCCAGCTTGTAATTCAATTCTTCAAAGTTGGCCTTTGAAAAAGCTTTAGTGAGAATATCCGCAGTTTGGGTTTTTGTGGGCACGTAGACCAGCTGTACAATCTTTTTTTCAACCTTCTCTGAAATGATTGATCTATTTCGATATGCTTTTGTTCTATCATGGTGAACGGGGTTTCTAGCAATACTTGTTATAGCTCGATTGTCACAGTATACCTTGATAGGTCTTTCTGTAGCTATACCTAATTCTCCTAATAATCTTTGAATCCACATTCCTTCACAAATACCAAATGCTAGAGCTCTAAATTCAGCTTCAACACTGCTCCTTGCAACTACAGATTGTTTCTTACTTCTCCATGTTACAAGATTTCCCCAAACATAGGAACAAAAACTTGATGTTAATCTCCCATCTAGAATATCTCCTGCCCAATCTGCATCTGAGAAGATTTCCACATTTCTTGCATCATTTTTCTTGTATAGTAGGCTTTTCCTCGGAGTTATCTTGAGGTATCTCAAGATTCTATTCACAACTTCCATGTGTTCCTCTGTTGGATTATTCATGTATTGACTTATAACACTAATTGCAAACCCAATAATAGGTCGAGTGTGTGAGAGGTAAAGAAGTCTATTGACAAGTCTCTAATATCTTACCTTGTCGACTAGTACACTTTCTTTTTCAGACCCTATCTTCTTGGTTGGATCCATTGGAGTATCTATTGGCTTACATTCAAGTATACCTATCTCTTTTAGTAAATCTAAGACATATTTGCGTTGAGATAAATATACATTCCTTTAATCTAGCTACCTCCATCCCAAGGAAATATTTGAGGCCTCCAAGATCTTTTGATTTCAAACTCTTTTGCTAAGAGTTTTTTTAATCTTAGTAGCTCTTCCTTATTAGCACCTATTAGAATGATATCATCAACATATACAATTAAAAGAGCTATCTTTCTGTCGCTTGAAAATTTCACAAACAATGTATGATCTGCTTGACATTATGAATATTCCCATCTGATCACTGCCTTAATGAACCTGTCCAACCATGCACGAGAAGATTGTTTAAGGCCATAAAGGGATTTTCTTAGCTTGAATACCTTTCTGTTACTGAATAAAGTTTCCATTCCTGGTGGTATATCCATGTAAACTTCTTCTAGATCACAATTAAGGAACACATTCTTCACATTCATGGTCGTGTAATGAATGTGTTAAAAACTCTACTTCCTTTTTCTGGTTTCTTCCTCCTTGTATAGACACGAAGCTCAGGGCTTGCAATTTGTGGTTATTTGGAATGATCATGAAAGTAAATTTCTAGAATTTGATGAGTTACTAGTGAAATTTGATGAGGCTGAGATGTTTCAGGTTGACCTGGATTCATAGGTAGATGAAATGATGACTGGATAGAGGACGGAGATATCTCAGGTGATTCAAGATCACTGGAAAAATTCCAAAACTGATATTCTCTCAAGTTTCCCATTTGAATGTTAGGTTTGGGGTAATAAGACTGGTGTTCAAAAAATTTCACATCCATGGAGATATACATCGTTTTGGTGAGCGGAGAGTAGAAACCAAGAAAGATACATGTAATAGACATAGGATCTAATTTACTGTGATGTTGTTGATGAATGTGAACAAAGAGCAGTGCATCCAAAAATTTTAGGTGCTAGAGATGAGAGAATTTTTGTGCGTCGAAAGTTTTGGAGAAGAACTTGACAAGGGGTTTGAAACTTGAGACTTCTTGAAGGCATTCTGTTTATAAGATAGAATGTTGTAAGAATTGCTTCTCTCCAAAAATGTTTTGGAACATGAGAGGTAAACATGAGGGATCTAGCAACTTCTTAGAGATGTCGGCTTTTTCTTTCTGCAATTCCATTTTGCTTACTGTAAGAATTGCTTCTCTCCAAAAATGTTTGGAACATGAGAGGTAAACATGAGGGATCTAGCAACTTCTAAGAGATGTCGGCTTTTTCTTTCTGCAATTCCATTTTGCTGAGGTGTATCAATGCAAACTCAAATGGACAATGTCTAGACTCAAGAGATAACTACCCCAGGATATTTTTGAAGTATTCTTTGGGATTATCAGTTTTTAAGACTTGGATTTTGGACTAAAATCAAGTCTGTATCATGAGATTGAAGTTTTGAAAGATTTGACCAACTTCAGATTTCTTTCATGAGAAATATCCACGATGATTTAGTGTGATCGTCAACAAAGAAAACAAAACCACCTAGTTCCAGTTATATTCTTCATCCTTGAAAGTTCCCACACATCACTGTGAATCAATGTAAACGGTTAAGAAGGGGTATAAGACAAACTTGGGTAGTTAGTGCAAGTGTGTTGGCGAGCTGGCAAATTTCACAATTAAAGGACTTTTGACTTTTATGGCTGAATAAAGAGGGAAACATCTTTTCAAGATTCATGAAATTTGGATGACCAAGATGATAATGCCACAACATTATTTTCACTATCCTTGTTGACACTAGAATTTGAAACTAACTGACCTTTGAAAGACACAATTTGCACTTTGAGCTTGTCTACTTAGAGAAGTTTGATTGAGGAGATAGAGTCTAGAAAACATCTAAGCACTGCCAATCTTCTTCCCCGAATCCAATCTTGAAATTCACATAGATTTGAGAAAAACTTAGACACACATATCAAATCTTGAGTTAGCTTACTAACTGAGATTAAGTTGCAATCCAACTTAGGAACATGAAGTATAAAATGTAGAATTAATTCTTTGTGATTTTGTGCCAATTCCCTCAACTTTTGATAATGAACCATTTGCTATTTTGATTGTGTAATTCTCATTACACGTTGTATTCATGAAAAATAGAAACATCACCTATCATATGATCTGAGGTTCCAGAGTCAATGATCCAAGGATTCGAGAGATCTCGGTTGACTTTAAAGGCCTTAGAGAATTTACCTTTATGTACTATCATGCTATTTCTTGACACAATAGTGCTTGGCTGAGAAGGAAGATTTTGACGCAAGAGTTTTTGAAGGCCTTCAAGTTGTTCCTTAGTGAAGGGACTTATCTTTGTTGAAGTTGATCTTTCATTCTTTATGACAACACTAGCACGTCCTTCTCTATCATTCCATGTGAAGGCTTCCAATTTGCAGGTTTTCCATGAAGCTTCCAGCAATTTTCTTTCACATGTCCAGGTTTGCGACAATGGTCACACCATTGTCTTCCTTTTCTAAATCGACTTTCATTGTTATTGATTGTGAAGGGTCTATGAGTAGCAAGAGCAGAACCTTCAAGGGTTGGAGTTGAATTTTGAGATCCCATTATCATCTTTCTTCTACTTCATGTCTCACTTCTAAAAAAGCTTCTCAAACACTTGGTAATGGTTTAATTCCCATCATCCTTCCTCGAACTTCATCTAGATCTTTGCTAAGCCCAAGAAGAAATTTGAATGTTCTCTTTTACTCTACAACCTTTTGATATAAAGTAGAATCATGAGAGCATTTCCACGAATAAGTTTTAAACATATCTAGCTGCTGCCAATCGAGTGAGGATGTTGATAGTCACAGTGAGATCTCCTTGAAGCAGATCATGTAGTGTTGCTTCAGTCTGAAATAGTTCAGATGTATTATCTGCACTTGAGTAGGTCGCTTTTAGCTGCATCCCAAATCTTCTTAGCAGTTCCATATAACAGAAAATTTTCATCAACATCATTGTTCATTGAGTTAATTAACCATGACATCACCACGTGATTCTCAAGTTTTCAGGTTTTGAATTTTGGATCATTCTTCTCTGGAATAGGAATCTCCTCAGTAAGATGTTCATCCTTGCCTTTGCCACAGATGAACATCATTACTGATTGTGACCATTGAAGATAGTTGTGCCCATTAAGCCCATTAAGTTTGTGTCTTGTGACGAGAGTAGAAAGGTTTTCCACTCCACCATGATTGTTGTGACCAGATGTAGTTTCTTGCTTGAAGGTTTCTTTGGTTGATGAGGTTTTTTTTCTTAAATCCATGCTGTATTTAGTTATGGAAGGACTATTAGTATTTGAAAGGATAGCTCAGTTTTCCAGGTTCTGAATTTTGGATCATTCTTCTCTGGAATAGGAATCTCCTCAGTGAGATGTTCGTCCTTGCCTTTGCCACAGATGAACATCATTACTGATTGTGACCATTAAACATAGTTGTGCCCATTAAGCCCATTAAGTTTGTGTCTTGTGACGAGAGTAGAAAGGTTTTCCACTCCACCATGATTGTTGTGACCAGATGTAGTTTCTTGCTTGAGGGTTTCTTTGGATGATGAGGTTTCTTTTCTTATATCCATGCCGTATTTAGTTATGGAAGGACTATTAGTATTTGAAAGGATAGCTCTGGTAACATGAAGGTTTCAGAGAGCAATGATTCTCTCTTTTTCCCTTAATTAGAATGAAGAATTCAAGGTAATATATATATGGAACAACTGATATTCTCAGACATAAAGTCAGACCTTAGTGGCTGACATTCAGCCATATAATCAGACTTAGTGGCCGATATTCAGCCTTAAAGTCTGCCATAAAATAAGGCAGCTGTCTCACCATAAAATCTGGCCAAAAAACAAGTAATTACTCTAATTTTGACTAACAATTTTACACTCCTCAAGCAGGTGAAAGGGAGTTTTCCATTCCCTGCTTGGATACAATTCTCTCAAATATTGTGCTGCTTATTCCTTTGGTAAGGATGTTGGCAAGTTGTCCATGTGAAGGCACATAGGGAGTACATATCAAGTCACTGTCTAATTTCTCCTTGTCTTGTTTTTTCTTCCAAAATTTCTGATCTCTAGTGGACCTCTCAGTAGGATTTGAAACCAGATGAAGTTCTGACCATCTGCCAGAGAATAAAGAACAAATTGATATTCTGCTTTTTCCTGGATACTCGGGTTCAAATACCCATGGATTTTTTGTTTGCTTACTGGCTGAATATAATTTAGAAAACACTAGTTTTCTCGAAGCCTCTTGCTCATAACAAGAATTCTTGAACGGCGAACAAGCAGGGCCTCTTACTCACTACATCAAACAATTTTCATTAATGAAAGCTCCAATAGAAAAATATTGGAAGGGAAAGATGCTTCTAAGATTTAATTTATTCGGAGCTATTAAAGCGGGATCCACTTTTTGGGGAATATGAGTCGAAGCAATAACAAGAATATTTCTAGTGGAATGAAGCGCATGGATACAAGTTATGCCTTGGAATGAAAGACAGTTCCAAATCAGCTTTGTCCATGAACAAATAGCTAAAAGTAATGCGATTCATGGGGTCTCAACAAGAGAATTCCTATTCTAGATGAAATGCCAATCCTCCTCAATATGCTTCATTCAATCATGTTAGATGGGGTTATGAACCATGCTAATAGCCAATTTATTGTCATAGGAGAGTTTCATAAGTCCATCCTATTTAATCTTTAAGTCTTATAGGATAATCTTAAGCCAAAATAGCTTGCATATACCTTGTGCTATTGCACGAAATTCTGCCTCAAAACTATAGCATACTACTACAATCTATTTCGTGCTTCATGTTACAAGCTGCCTTCCAAGAGAGGTATACTAAGTAGAGGTTGACCTTCTGTCAACAATTGATCCTGCATAGTTAGCATTAGTATAGGCTTTAAGTGGCATACTTGCGTTCGTCTTGAACATAATCTCTATTCTTGGTGTTTTTTTGGGATATCGCAAAATTCAGTATGTCGGCTGCAAATGAACCTCTCTTGGACTATACATAAGTTGACTAATAAAGCTCACTTCACAATCTATATCTGGTCTAGTATGTGACAAGTAAATCAGACTTCCCACCAGACGTAGATACATCTCCTTGGGCACTAGGGCATCTTCTTGTGCACTTCCCATTTTGAGACTCGGATCCGTGGGTGTACTCGTAGGTTTGTATGCAGTTTTGCCTGTTTCTTTGAGTAAGTCCATGACATACTTTAGTTGTGATGTAAATTCTCTTTCCTGGAGGGCAACTTCAATTCCTAGAAAATATTTCAATCTTCCCAGAGTTTTGATTTTAAACTCATTAGCGTAGTAATGACTTAGGATTTGTTACTCCATTTTATTATCTCTAGTTAATATAATGTCATCCATATACATTATTAGTGTTGTTGCTTCCCTTGAAGTAGAATGTTTGACAAACAAATTATATCATCCTGACTTTGTTTATATCCCATGGCCACCATGACTTATAGCAAACTTTCCAAACCAAGCTCAAGTAGACTTTTTCAGGCCATATAAAGCCTTATTCAACTTAGATACAATATTGGCAGTCCCATTCTTTCCATAACTTGCAGGAATCTCCATGTAAATCTCTTCTTCAAGATCTCCGTATAGGAATGCATTCTTCACATTAAATTGTTGCAGTTCCCAGCTAAAATCGACAGCTAGAGATAAGATCTCTGAGTGTGTTCATCTTACCAACTGGAGCAAATGTTTTTAGGTAGTCAATCCCATGGATTTGTGTATATCATTTGGCCACCAACCTTGTATCCCTCAATTGACCCATTTGCCTTGTATTTCACACTATACACCCACTTGTACCCTACAGGTTTTTTCCCCACTTGTTAACTTTAGTAAGTCCTAAGTTTTATGTTTTTCGCAGAGCCTCCATCTCCACATCCATGTCTTGTCTCCATTTTTCATTAGATAAAGCCCCGAAAAAAATAGTAGGTATTGTGGTGGTTTCAAGCTTACAAGGAAGGCTTTGTAGGTAGGTAAGAATTTTTGTAAATGATAGAAAATGAGAAAGAGGATATAAAGGCTATTTAGTACATTTTTTTGTTTTTTTTTCTAAGGGCAATTCTGAGGTTTTGGTCGTTTTCTATAATTTAAGCTTCAATTTCGCTCTGTGTTGTTGGGAAGTTAGACATTGTTACCTTATTTGAAAGGCTTGAGTAGGAATAATGAAAGCTTGTAGATTTTGGATTGATCTTTTTCTGTCTTGAGTACACCCATGTTTTTTTTTCTAAATCTCACGTCTCCAAGAGAATATTCAAGGTTAGGCATATTTGGTTCAGATTCCCTAGAAAATTGGAGACACATCTTGTTTAGTTTAAGGTTCACTAGAAATTGGAACCTTCGACTTTAGATTCAGGTTCAATGGATGGTTGGGACATTTGATTTATTTAAGATAATGAAAGGTCAGGGGCAATGTAAGAAAATTTTCCTTTTCCTCATCTAACTCTCCCTTGAGGATAAGGTTGAGCGAAATTAGCCTTTTGTTCATTAAAAGTTACATTTTATGATACATGGAACTTCTTGGACGAGGGATGGTAGCACTTATACCCTTTTTGAGTTGAAGGATACCCAATAAAAATACATTTTAGAGCTCTAGGATTTAGTTTCCCCCTGTCTTGATTATGAACATGAACAAAGGACGCATCCAAATATGTGAGGTGTAATTTTTGTGGTGGAGGGATTCGGGTTGAATGAAGAAAGCACTTCTATTGAATTCTTGAATCCCAAAACTCTAGAGGTTAATTTATTGATGAGATGAGTAAGTGTGAGTGCTACATCCCCTCAAAAATCTTTTTGGTACATTTTTTATGACATTAAAGAGCTTGAGTTTGGTCAAAAAGGTGCCGATTTTTCCTTTTAGCGGCACCATTTTTGTTGTGGTGTTTTCGCACTGGAAGACTCATGAATTTTTCCCTCTTTCTAACTGTTAAGATTAAGACTTTGATTGAAATAATCCTTGGCATTTGCTAACCTAATTCTTTTGTTACTCACACCAAATTGATTATTCATCAATGGTGACAAAATTTGGAAATACAATGCTAACATCTGACTTGCTTTTTAAGCAACAACGTCCAAGTTACTCAATGACAATAATCAATAAAAGTCATTAGCCATCATGCTCCTGACACATTAGGAATAATAGGGTTCAGTAGGGCACCAAACATCAGTGTGAACAAGATACAAAGGAAACACATTTCTTTTATTACTTACAGGAAAAGGTATGCGCTTGTGTTTAGCAATTTCACACACTTGACAGTGTAGGTTTTCAACATTTAACTTTGAAAATAATGAAGGAAATAGAACTTTAATTACCCTAAATGATGGATGCCCCAATTGGTAGTGATAAAGAAGAACCTTTGCTTTATTGGATAACAGACTCTGACATAAATGAGTAAGGGGATCTACTCTCAAACATATTTGACTTGTTTGATTCCTTAAGATAGTAAAGACCATCCCATTCTCTAGCATGTCTAATCGTCCAACTTGAATCTTTGTCCTGAAATACACAATAATTATTATGAAAAATCACATTACAAAGTAAGTCTTGTGTGAGTCTTGAACAGAGACAAGGTTAATGGGTAGTTTAGGATCATGGATGACAATTTTTAAGGTTATGGAAGGGTTTATTGGGACATCTCCTATACCCGCTACACTTGCTAAGGATTTATCAGCTGTCGCTATTTTCTTATGACTTGGGCATGGTGAATATGTGGAAAAATGTTTGGATGAGTGGGTCATGTGATCTGTTGCTCTTGAAACAAGGATCCAAGATTGGCAGAAAGGTGTTTCTGAGACATTTTATCCAAATGAAAATGAAGACTTACTTGAGTACGCCGAAGCACAAGTATCTATAGGTTTCTCCAGGGCACTGAGGAAGGATTTCACCCTCTCAACCTCTTGTGGATTAAGATTTGTTGCCTCTTTCTTAGTTTCTTCGTGAGGGTGTTGGTTGCAGCATGAGCTTGTCCATTACTCTGCAACCGATCACCCTTTTGTCCCCACTCACGGCGAGGAGGTTTTCCATGCAATGTCCAACATGTTTCACGAGTATGATGTGCCTTCTTGCAGTGGGTGCACCACAGTCCATCACGACATTTAGCCTTTCATCTCTTACCATTTTGCATGGCAACCTTCCTTTCTATAATTATTGAACCAAGTTTTATTTTCTCAGCTATCATAGAGAAATGTATGCTTTTTGGGGTTGAAGTATCAGACTCCTTTTCGTTATTGAACAATATCCACCACTTTATTAGAACTCGAAATTTCCTGCTTCCTGAGGATTTGGATCCTAACTTGATCAAACTTGGGTTTTGAACCAACAAGAAAATCATAGATTTTATCCCGTTCAATAAAATCACCCTATAATGGCCAAGTTCTTGCCACAAAGATTTCAATTGATGGGCATATTCAGTTACAGTTTTGCTCCCTTGCTTTGCAGCCATGGTCTTGACCTTTCACATCATACACCTGTGCTGCATCTCTAGCTTTTGAGCAGATCTGTTGGATTGCGTCCTAAATGTCTTTGGTTGTAGCCATGAACATAACTGTATCACTTGTCTCGGATATCATGGAACTCCATAGCCATGCCATGATCATGGAATCTTCTTTATCCCATGCTCCAAAACCTAAATCTCCTATCTTTGGCCCAGTTCCTGATAGATGGCTGATCCTCCCTTTGCCTTTCAAAATTGTACGAACAAGTTGTGACCACTTGAGATAATTCTTTCCATCCAATTTATAGTAGTCTGAAAGTCTTGTAATTCTCCCTGTGGTTAAGTTTTGGCTTCTTCATCCAATGAAACACTGGCATTTTTTGCATCTTCGGACATTTGGTTTGACAACAATGGCAAACATCAGCGATGTCTGTGGCTTTATTTGGCAGCGAGGACAGCATCTGCTGCGGCTGCAGCAGAAAATGATGGCAGTTTCCGGCAATGAAGGCTGAAAACGAAGAAAAATCCTAGTGATACCATGTAAGAGAGAAAATTTTGTTGAGATTCTTCTTATTCTGCATAGTTTACATGTCTATATATACACAAACTTTACCCACTAAATTAGAGAACTATCCCAAGAATCCCTCCAATCAAATTCAGAATCCAAAAGCATCAGCCAAATGCATGTGGAGATGAGCCCCATTGCACATGCTAGGCCACATATTTACTTACACACTCTATACAAGCACAAAATATATAACGTAACTCCATTAATGAAATTCACTCTAAGTTATTTACAACATGGTATAAGAGGGCTTAAACTTACTTGAACATGACATGGGCTTTTAAATCTAACATATTACAAGAGGTTGGCAGTAATCTAGTGAGTGGGTATAGGGTTGAGTTATCTTATCTACCCTCCAAACTATCCACATGTCTTTGTCTGAAAAAGGGGGAATTGTAAATTCTTGAGCTTGAAGGCTCATTAGTTGTCCACTCAAAATATATGAATTGTGCATGCTTTTTGAGAATCATAAAAAGAACGAACAGAACGGTAAGTCACAATCTTATGTAGAATAGACCATTATTAAGTCAATTCTCCCATGCGTCTTTATCCCCAAGCCTTTCCAAGGGTGGAACCCCATGATTGCCATCATCCTTAGCTTTGGTGGCAACTTGTTTTCCCTCAGCATCTGATGATATCATCAATACAATTGTCTTTTCCATTAAATTGTTGGGAGTGGATGCCATATTCCCCACGTCTGACTATTTTTGGAAGCCGCAGAGCAAGAGCAATCCATTTTGAAGGAGAAAAATTAGTGGATGGTTAGAAACATGAAGGTACGCAAAGAGTAGTAATGGAGATAGCGTTACTTAGGAAAAAAAGAGGTATTTACACATAAAAAGAATTATAAGAAGGCCTTTAAGTTGGTTTTCTTTGCCATCCTTTTTTTGAGTATGTTGGACCCTCAGTTTTTGTGAAGCTAAATGTCATATGAACCACTTAAATTTGAAATCTCATTAAATTAACTTTCCAATGATATTGCCCTCATCTTATTGCTTATGAATGCTCCTCATTCAAGTTCTATTTCTGAAAATTTGGGCATCTTGATTAAAGACAATCGTTTTAATATGTTATTGATATCTTGTTGGAGACAATGTGGAGGCTTGTATGCCCTCAAAACTGCTTGAAATCATCATATAAGCAAATATTTGTATTGTTTAAGATGGTTATATTATTCCTTCATAATTTAAACTGATGGCATTTAGCTTCTGTTCCATAGAATTTTTTAGTATACTCAAAGCTACAATAGACTAACCATAATTCTCTACTTCACTTTCAGATCCCTGATCATCTTCTTCCAAGGGTGGCTATTGTAGGAAGGCCAAATGTTGGTAAATCGGCATTGTTCAACCGTCTTGTTGGGGTATTGCTATATTCTTTAGTTTTAAGTCATGTTTATGGTTTTATTTCACTTTCCATTCAGGGATGAACTTATTTTCCATAACTGGCTTCTAATACCTATTTTATTTGAACTAAGGCACTAATATAGCTAATTCTAAGAGGGAGAAATGTCACAAGAAGATTTGTATTTGTGGACAACCTAGTGTATAGAAGTTATACTTATTCTTTTAAGGAATCATACTGCTTTTATGGTACTCTGGCTTAGGTTTTGTATTTTGTATTTTTTATTTTTTATTGTGCTCATGAAACATGATTATATTTTAATCTTTCAAATGTTAATAGGGGAACAAGGCGATCGTTGTCGATGAACCTGGTGTTACAAGGGATCGCCTGTATGGGAGATCCTTTTGGGGTGAATATCAATTCATGGTAGTAGATACTGGTGGAGTTATGACTGTCTCAAAATCACAGGCTGATGTCATGGAGGAACTAGCAATTACAACTACTATTGGTATGGATGGTATTCCTCTTGCTTCGAGAGAAGCAGCTGCTGCTAGGATGCCCTCAATGATAGAGAAGCAAGCTATTGCCGCTGTGGAAGAGGCTGCTGTTATTATATTCCTTGTTGACGGACAGGTAACTCTGAGCTATGAAGGTTGTGTTTGCCTGATTTCTTTTATTTTGAGAAAGTATTTGGTTTCTTCTAGCAGTTATTATTGAGAATGCCAATGAAACTATAGTATTTTCGATTAGAATTTAGTGTACTACCTCATAATTTCTGAATGTTTCATAAGGGGAAACTCTTGTTGAAAGACCTACATACTAACAGAATTTGTAATGAATTTCTGAAGTTGTCTTCCCTTTAGATATCTTGTAATTAGTGTAACTTACACTTCATTGAATTAAATACCATCAAACTAATGCATACTTTGTTTCCTTAGTAGTTGGTTGGACACTCTTAGGGCCTAGTGCCTCGCAACTTAGATTAGTATGAAAGTTTATTAAAATTTTAAAAAATATATAAGACATTAAAATAGATAAAGAAAACAACTCCATAGCGCAAATTTATTATTCCATATTTTTCACATTACAATTCCTACATATAGATACGCTACATATAGATATGGAAACAAATGAAAGATAATATATAAATATAACCATAATATAAAATGTTGATAATGCAAAATGCTAACAGATAGATATTTCTAGCATGCCCTTATGATGGAGCATGTAATGTCCAACTTAGAGTTGTAATAACAATGGCAGGGTAGGAAGATGCATGCTTTAATAATTCAGAGACAAAGAAAATGGTGATGCTAACGACAGAGAGAATGTTGTTAACAATAGATAGAGGAATGATGATGTTATCTGTAGAGAAAAAGAGATGATGATGCTTATGCCACTTACTTATGCCACACCAATTAGGGTTGCATTAGTGAGGAAATAAATACTTGCATTGTTGGCGAGCCAACAAATGTTCTTATTGGTAGAGAGCAAACAAAAGGTGGAACTTTGGACAAACAAAAGAGATGGATAGTGTGACAACAAATATTTTAGAAGTATCCGGAGTGATTGAGAACATCTTGGGTTTTCTTGACAACAAATTAGCCTGGTACCATATTAAAGTTACATATATAAAATCTTATAATAAACAAAGAATAAGACAACTCAATAACATATTTACTGTTCCATACTTGACATCTTAAGTAATAAAATGAAAGATAAGATTACCATGCTAATATAAATTCCTAACCATAACATTAAAATTTTGATAATATAAAATCCTAACTAAAAGATATTTCTGAAAAACTAGTGAACACTAATTAGAAGAAGGGATACCTACAGATCATCCAAATATTATGATTAGTTAATGTGAAGGGATATGTTTGGTTTTATAATTGCAAACTAAGTTTATAATTTGGTATATATTTTGGTTAGGAAATGAGCTTGATTCCATTGATTCTATGTCCAGATTCATGCAAAAATGCAAAAGAAGATTGTGTTTTATATGTGCAAACCCAATGTAATTTTTCTTGGATGTTTTCATTGTTCCCCTTCACACAAATCTAAGGATGTAGTGCATAAAATAAAACATGGTTGGCTCTATTGGAATATATTTGGCTAGAGGGCTTTATTTAACTTGTTAGGCGTAAGTCTAATCATGGTTTCACGTCTAAATCCTATTACTAGAGTTTTGTTGATGATGTGGTGGATCTAATTCTATCAATTACTTAGGTCCTGTAAGTAGTGCCATGGTTTTTATACTTGGTCTCTTGGAAAAGCAGCAGACCCTATTAGTTTTTATGTCATATTTTGCTTGTTAATTTCCTAAAATATTTTCCAATGCTGATCTTGTTAAAATGCATGGTGAAGTCCCATCTCCATAGTTTTGTTTGGCTTCTTGAATGATGAATTTTAAGTGCCCTTTAATCTTACAGATAAAATTAAGACAACCTTTTCTTAATGATTTTCCAACCATCTTTTCCTTGAATTGTATTCAGCCGTAATTGGTACTATTTTTCTGTCCGCAAATGGCTCTGCAATTAATTTGAATTTAGTAAATCATGCTTAATCTGGTTCATTTATGTTCTGACTGGATTTTAACCTATTTTACTGATCCCGTCTGTGTTTTATTAGTTTTGTCTCCAAACTATATTGCAGTTGACTATAATGATTTATAGTATTTTGACAGGCAGGTCTGATCGCAGCTGATGTGGAAATCGCAGATTGGTTACGTAAGAATTATTCAAATAAGAACATAATTCTTGCTGTGAACAAGTGTGAGTCTCCACGCAAGGGATTGCTACAAGCATCTGAATTTTGGTCTTTAGGGTGAGTGTGCTGTTAACTCTTCTTCTTCTTCTTTTTTTATTTTTATTTTTTTTTATTTTTTTTATTTTTAATTTCCTTAGTAAGCAATGTGAATGACTTTTCATGAAGGCCTTTTGATGGCTTTAATCCAAATATTCTCAGTGATATTTTATGTCTTGGATGAATTAGGATACATTTGCTTAAGATTTTGTTCACCATTTCTGAACACGCTGAAGTGTTTTATGAAATGCTTTGAAATCTGAGTTTTGCTGCTCTTCATGATATCGTGGGTTATGCTCTAACAATGATCATTTGTAAAGGGTGAACAATAGCATTTTGGATCTGGCAATATTCTTTATATAACAAGTTTTCTATGTGTGTTGGCTGTCTTTCATTTTTTGCAAGGTGATCTTGAATGTGACTACTGTTCTTTATGTCTAAAAAGAGGTGAGGTTTGGCAGGTGGCTGATGGTGATTGGCACCATGGAAACGTTTTGTTTTAAAATTTTTATATTTAATGAAGATGCTTATTTGAGAAATAAAATAGAAATGCATGCAAGTATCAGAAAGGATTTGAATAATGTGGGTTATTATAAAAGAAAATGGATGACAAACAGTTATGGGACTGCCCTATTATGAGCACATCTTTTGGATATTGTGATTGCTTAAAATGGAGAAAAAAATTTAGGTACAATCTTGTGCTTAAAATGGAATTAAGCCTGAAATATTGCATTGGAAAAGTGAATTGAAAGGTAAATTCTTAGCAAGAAGTAAGTTCAAAACTTTAAATGCTAGAGTCCTAGATGGCCCAAGGGAGAAGGAATGGTTTGTGAAGAAGCTATGTTCAGTTATCTAAGATGAAATTCCATTTTGGATAAGATTCAGACCTGATTTGTGTTTGGGTTTGTGTGCAGGCCTGACTGGACTCTTGAGAATGTTCCAACATGCTTCAATATTTAATAATGGGTGTGAACAAGAGATTTCAGAACCTGAGGTGTGTAAGGAATAACTACAGTTCAAGACAATAGTTTATATGATAAAATGTTTGAGTGCGAAGTATAAATTGAATATTGGAGATGCTGAAAAAGTAGGGGAAGGATATTCTGGATTAATCCTTCTATAACTACCTCTAATCTTTTCGAGTTCTCTGCTAGAGGCTCTTAAAACTGGCTTTTTTTAAATACCCTGATGTTGCCAATAGCAAGCAAGATGGTAATTTAAAAGATGGATCAGGAGGATACAGGTAAATGGCAGTAGAGAATATTTTAATTTTTGATACTAGTCAAGTTTAAGTATGGTCTGGCCAACATACATGACGTCTGCCTACTTCCTTTCTTTTTACTGTTTTCCATTTGTACTTCTACAAAGGCATCAAATTTTGTGTGCTCTTTTCTATAGTTTTTATGCAAGCACATACCTAGAAGCTTCAGATTCTTGCATATAGCCTCGATTGAATCCATTATTGGTGTCTGCTAATAAATAACATAAGCATAAGAATTATGCATCTACCCTTTCTCATGTGTCCTTGTAAAACTTGAACTTTGACATGTACTATTGGAGCTCACTTATGATGCTTGTTTGGTAACACTTTATACTCACAATCTTATTATGAAAGTTGTATAGTCACTTGAAAAGACTGGATAAGAGATCGGGTCAGAAGTTTATGCTAGTTATGTCAAGTCTACACAAGCAAGAATCTGAAATTTGCTGCAGAATGTATGCCAATAGAAGTTTCACATGCATAGTATGCCATTTTTGATTTTGTAGTGGGTGTATATGCAAAATCCCTTGATTGCTCTTTAACTGAACTGGCAAAAGCCTGAATCTGAAGGGCCATATTTTTAGATATATACAGTAATTTTGAATTTCTGCATTGTGTTCCACCCACTGCTTTTGACTGGACGGAATTTATGAGTGGAACCATGGATTTGAGCCTGATACTTGAGTAGAAGTTACAAAATTTCAACTGTTAATAAACCAGTTTCTGTCGGTTATATTGGAAGCATGTTTGAGGATGAATGTAATGTCTGAGGATTGTCTCAAAAATGTCTTTTTTTTTTGTGTGTGTGTGGATTATCCTATGCAGTGTGGAAAAGCACTGAATTCTTCTAAAATAATTTTCATTCTTTCTAATAAAAAAAGCTAATTGTTGTTGATAAAAGCATAAATAGTTGGGACTACCGGTTTGTAGTTGTAATAAAGATGTTACTTGTATATCTTAGTCAATGAAATTAACTCTCCATTTTAAAAAAGTACAAATAGGAAACACATTTAGATTTGTTGTGACACCTTTGATTTGGCCTTTTCCTCTTTTTTTTCTCTAATTTTTCAGATTTTCACCTCTGGCAATATCTGCTGTTTCTGGATCTGGAACTGGTGAACTCCTTGATCTCATCTGTTCAGGGCTGAAAACAAATGAGGTGAGTTTTTGCAATTATGTGCATCTTATTTTAATGTTGGTTTAATAGCACATCTCTTGGTGATGTTCTCATAGGCATGATGCTATTTTAATGTTTGATGGGAAGAGGATCAGGAAAATTTCGTGATTGTGATTGTATTCTAAAACCAGTGAGATTGATGGATTGTAAAACCAATAGATACATTTGTTTTACTGCCAGCTTTATAATTTAGGAGCAAACTGCTTGATTCTCAAATGAATAGATCAATCTGTGATCTGAAACACACCTCTTTGCGACTATCTTTGCAGTGGACTTCTTTTCAATTTTTTGAAAATAATATTTTTTCGTCCTTGAGTCAAAGTATTCTTTAAAACGGGGGCTGCTTATTGGGCGGAAAGGAGTATGGTATAGTCCCTGGAGATGGATCGAGTTATGGGTTGGTGAGAGTTGTGGTCAGGAAGGGACTAGGTAAAGTTTGGTAAACCGAGAGATGATCTTCTTGGGCGACCTATAGTTACAGGCTCAGGCTCCTCAGAGAGAGCCTAAAATTTCTTGAGTTTAAAGTTCTCAAAAACTTGATTGAATTCTGAACTACCTTCTTTAATAACTTGGCCCTTTTAAATAGTGGAAGACCCACCATAACAATTGGAAATCATGCAAAAGTGTAAGCCACAAGAAGTTCACTGGCAGGGTGCTCTGAGTGGTTGCATATGTTAAAGGAGCTCCTAGCAAAGGTTTTCTTTACAAGAATCATTATCACCTGGACATTGCAACCTATTCTGACTTGGGTTATGCTGGCGATAGAGGAGACAGAAAGTCTATGTCGGGCTTCCGTACGTATGTTGGTGGAAACTTGGTTACTTGGCGAAGCAAGAAGCAGAATGTGGTTTCAAGATCGAGTGCCGAAGCAGAGTACAGATCAATGTCACAAGCAACTTGTAAGATGGTTTGGGTGCAGTCTCTTCTATCTGAGTTAGGATTCCCCATCACGATACCTATACAGATGTTGTGTGATAATCAGGCCGCCACCTTCAATGCAAATAATCCAACATTCCATGAGCGTACCAAGCATGTGGAGGTTGATTGTCACCATGTTCGTGATATGGTATTAAAGGGAGTCATCTCTACGCCATACACCCAGTCATTTGAGCAACTGGCGGATATCTTCACCAAGGGTTTAAGTGTTAAAGTCTTTAGTAATCTATGTAACAAGATGGGCATGTTCGATATCTATGCTCCAGCTTGAAGGGGAGTGTTAGAGTTTAGATTGGTTAATGGACCATATTGGGCCCATACCACAAAACCCTAATATTTCTTTATATATACCCTTGTACTCTTTTCTTGATCGATATCAAATTTTTTTCCTTATTCTCACAAGTTCATTTAGGCAAGCCGAGAATGCTTCCTGTTGGACAAGGTTGCCAGTATGATCTTGGAATAATTACAATAATTGGTTGAGTAGCTATTGAAAGGCATCTCCTATAACCTTTGTCTTTGATACCACGTTGGTGCAATCCTTGAATAAGGATCAAGTTATGGGTCAGTGGGAGTTGTGGTTAAGAAGGGACTGGGTAAGATTTGGTGAATGGAGAGATGATCTTCCTTAGCTACTAATAGTTACAGGCTCAAATTCCTCAGATAGAACTTGAAATCTCTTGCGTTTAAAGTTCTTAACAATTTGATTGAATTTTGACTACCATTTTTATTAACTTGGTCCTTTAAATACAAAATAGTGGAAGACCCATCATAACAATGGGAAATCATGGAAAAGTTGAGGCTAACCTCCTAACAACCTGGAAAGAAAATAACATCCATTGAAATGAAAATAGGAACAAAACTCAAAGTAGGAGCCATCACAGAAAATGCACACAAACTTGATAATTGTCATGGGGTTTTCTCGCATGATCCATAAGGGTGGCCCTTTACCAAGAGGAGATGGCTGAGGAGGCCAAGGTAGGCTTGAATCTAAGTCCAAAGTGAGTTGATGTCCTTACGATCATCCTATCGGGTGTGTGGGAGTAGCACATGACCGAGGATCCCTAGCCGGGAGTGCCGAGCAAGGACCATACGGGCCGGTGCCAAGTGTGATCGATAACTTGCCGAGCAACGCGCGGAGCGGGATGCGCGTGGCCGAGGGACCTTGACCAAGGATGGATGATTGTGATCGAGAAGATAGGCCAAGGGGCCCAAGATTGGCTAAGTGTTGGCCTATCAGCCGGATCAAGTGTAAGCACAGACATTGTATGATCGGTTAGCTTTGATCACCCATGAGTCGAGACAACATTTATAGACGTGATGCGACCCAAAGCATGGGCAGAGACATGGCATGGCATGGCCTAAGGAGTGGGCAAGGTATGGCGGGATGGGGTGTGTCACATCGGTGTGACGTGGCATGGTGTGATATGACGCAAGGCATGGGCGCGGAATGGCCGGTATGGGCAAGCCTATAAAAAAGGATGAGAACTCTTTTGCATTATCATCTTGGGATTACCTTGAAAAGACGGACTTCTTCTTGGTGTTCTTGATCCTTTGATCCATTTGTGGGTCATTGGGCATCCCTTGGTCCTTAGTCTTAGGGAGGTTAAGACTTTGGATTACCTTCATCCGGAGTGGAAGAGGCTTGCCCATTGTTGTTGTCTTGGTTTGTGGTGTAACCTTGACTTCATTCTCGAGAGTTTAGTTTTTCTCTCTTATCTCTGGTTCTTCTCTTTCTTGTTTCCTTGTCTTGTGGATGTGGTTGCTTGAATCTTTGCTTGTTGGGGCGTGGATGTGCGGTTCTTGGGCTTAGGCTAGGTTGGTGCGCGCGAGTGTAGCCAATCGCCTCATGGGTCAAGTGACGCTTGGTCAGTCCAGTGACGAAAAACCATGGTCAAGTTCCCATCCAGCTTGCTGACGTGGCCTTTGATAGACACCTGTTGTGCTAACAGAATAAGAAAATTGGTAAGTGGGAAACTCATTTCTTTGTTTTCTAGGTGGTGGAAATAAAAAGCTTTAGCTTCTCTCTCTCTTAATTGGGTGGCTAAATGGGCTTCATAAACTTTTTTAGCTTCAGCCTCAATCATATCCATTGCTTGCGAGTTAAATAGCTTTCTAGCTCATGGAGGTGAGAAGGCTTTCAATACCTAGGACTGAAATGTGCTTACAAAGTGTTTGCCCTTTGGGCCATTTTTAGTCCACAGTCTAATTTTAGAACTTTTAATCTGTTGCACAATTTATTATAGGGATTAATCAAGTTAATTTTGTGGCGAGATGGTGAGGTCTAAGTTCATGTGACCTATCTCTGGAGGTTCTGCTGTTGGTTGAATGTACATGTCTTTTATGTTGTGATGTGGCTATCTTTAGCTGTGTCTGATTCTGTGCTCAATTCTCGGTCACTTGTTCCGTCAAATTCTTCATGTTTCTGGAACAAGGATTAGAGCTCCAGTTAGCCATTTTTATCTGTCAGCAGGCTGTCATTTTACATGTGATCTTAGTGCTCTCATTTGTCACATTTGAAGTTTCTCTTGGTCTTCTTTTTTTATGGTGTCTAACAATCTTTCAAGTTCAGCGCAATTATTGATCAGTTTGAGCATAATCTGAAGCTTCAGATGTAACAAATTAAACATGAAATCATGCGATAACTTTTGAGCATTAGATAGCCACATTTAGGATAACAAATATTCAAGATTGGATATGGACACATGGTTGGGGTCTTCAGATTGAGACTTCCAGTTGCAAATAGTCATGTACTCCAAATGACTTAGATGACTCTTGGACAGCCTCCTCCACTTGGAGTTCCATGGAGCTAAATCGGGCTTTTGACAGGCCATTTAGCTCCCAATTTGTGAACAATCCTGGAGCTAAATGGGCTTTCAATGCGGTTTAGATTATGAAATTAAGAAAAAAGCCAAACAGGGTTTGAATGCCTGCCCAAAGCCTGTTTAGCCCCACCACTTAAAAAACCCTCTTTCTGGGAGACCAGCTCTTTCATGTTTGGTCATTTTTTTGTAAACTTACTCATGGTACAATCAACATCAACGACACAATAAAGTTTTGTCCCTATGGCCAGACTATATTATTTAAATCATAAAAAATGTATTAAAGTTTAGAAAACTTGAATTGTTTTCAATAATTATTTTTTGTTTTAGGTAAAATCTAAAAATAGTCAATTGTGAAGATAATGATGGGGTAAAAAAATTTGTGTGAGAAGAGAGAATGGTAAGGGGTGGTGCTGATGGAGATTTAAGAAAAGTTGATAGCATGATCGTGGTGGTGGTGATTGTGATTGGGAATGATGGAGTTAATGGATAAGGAGATACAATGAAGTAATTTTCTCTTGAACTGATATCATTTAATCTGGAAATAAATAAAACTAAAATAAAAATATTCCGAGAATTTCCCTCATGGTCTATTTTCGCCGAGATGAAGAGTGGTCTTGAATGAGTTGTCAAACACAGGTTCTGGTAATAAACCAATAAGGGAGGGTTTATTTGCAAAACTCTACTTAATTATATTTTTGAATTTTTTTCAGCCATCCATAGTTAGGTGCTTTAGCTGGACAATTATCTTGTTCCTCTACTACCATGGAATCAAATGATTATAATAATAGTTCAATCATTAAACCACGTAAAAATGGTACAGTGCAGGCCTTTGAAATTTCAGAAGAAGAAAAGGAAGATTATATTCCTTCTATTGCTATTGTCGGCAGGCCAAATGTTGGAAAGAGTAGCATTCTGAATGCTCTAGTTGGAGAAGACAGAACGATTGTGAGTCCAATCAGCGGGACTACTCGTGATGCCATTGATACTGAATTTGCTGGGGAAGATGGGCAGGTATGTTAGAATAAGAAATTATTATTATTATTATTATTATTATTATTATTATTATTATTATTGTTTTTTGTTATTGACATTTTGATGTGCTCCTGTTCCTAATCAGTTGTTTAAAACACCTGATTTTGTCTATTTTATCGAGATCTTTGATCACATCACTCGTAAATTCTTTTTATATCTTTCAATAAATAGTTTTCTATGTCAAGTAGATGACTTCTGTGCTCTTGTGAATATGAAATTCTGTATTTTGTCCTACTTCAAATATTTGTGTTGTGCTATTCGGCCTGTTAAGTCCACAAATCGTCATTGCTTGTTGCTGCCACCTTGTTTCCTTTTGGTGCTTTAAAATATTTGTCTCTCTCATGGTCTCACCTGTGTCACTGTGTAGGCACATCATCAGTTGAATTTTCTGTATGCATGAAAGTTGAAATATCAATATCAATGCCATAACTATTTATCTTTATAAATCAGGTTAGTTATATTTAATAGTCTTGATTTCACTTGATGGCTGCTATTGGCTTGGTCTATATTCAGCCTTGGACTAACAATGAGAAAAGAAACTTCAGATTCATAACACCAAAATTGATCAAAATTCATTAGCGACTTCTAATTTTTAAATGGGACTATTTCTGCTGTCAATTATTGCTGCACTGGTTATATTAAAGGTTTCCGTCCTCACTTGCAATTCCTGAGGGCAAATTATTTATTCTTCTTGGTTTCTTATCATGATATGATCATAAGATTTGTACTTCTGACGATAAACTGATTGTGGAACTCTATTAACTAGAATAAACTATGATTTTTATCTTTACTCTGCAGAAGTACAGTCTCATTGATACTGCTGGAATTCGGCGGAGAGCGGCGGTATCTTCATCGGGTAGTACAACAGAGGCATTATCAGTAAATCGAGCATTCTGTGCCATTCGTCGTTCAGATGTGGTAGCTTTAGTTATTGAGGCCTTGGCCTGTGTAACAGAGCAGGTATACTATTGATAGCAAAGTTTAGCGAAACTGCTATAATACTTTCATTGGAAGCTTTAATTATTTCACCATATATAGCAATAGATCCTGGCTTTTGTTTGCAAATCTTTTGCAGAAATCAGTTTTAAGTTTGACATCTTTGGCCTGACTATTTTCAAGTTTCAGAAAATCTATCCGCCAGTTTAGACTTTATTCAACACACTTGTCTTGAGTTTTTGCATCTGGGAGCCTTTTAGTAATGGTCTCCTATCTTACCTCATCCACACCTTTCCTCTATATTTTTAGCAATGCCTGCACAAACCTGCTGTTTTTTTTCGTTATAGGGAAGAAAAGTATTCATGAGGCAGAATCCAAATAAGATCTTGTAGACTTGTAGTTATTGTACTTACTTGACAATGCCATTTCAGATAGGTGAATTGGAAGGAGTACCATTGCTATCATCATTGTGGATACATTTTTTTAAATTACTGATTTAGTTTGTGCCATTCAACCTATTTGTCTAGTCTGATTGTTCCGTTGCAATGCCTAAGGACTACCGAATAGCAGAAAGAATAGAGAGAGAAGGCAAAGGGTGCATCATTGTTGTAAACAAATGGGATACCGTACCAGACAAAAATCAACAGACGACTACATATTATGATCAGGATGTCAGGGAGAAGCTCCGTGAACTTGATTGGGCACCCATTGTTTATTCAACTGCAACAAGTGGCCACAGTGTTGACAAGTAATGTTTTGTTTGTGTCTTTTATCTGATGTTTGATATTATGGCTCTCTTATAAATGATATTGGGATCTAAAATACTATCAGTTTCTGGTATAGTGTCAGCTGACATTGTGGTATTCCTGCAAACCCTTTAGTATCTCAGCTTCAATGGAGAAAGAAAATGAAAAAGAAACTTGCTGAGAATTTGACTAAATTAAGAATGGTGCTCTATTAACTTAATAACTAATTTATTATAGAATAACTTAATTAAAAATATACAAGAGCAATCAAATGCATGACTATTGATTCTTTTAATGGTACAAACACCTGCTACTTATTTGGGTGACTCTCAAATTTGAGGTAGCAGTGTTGTCTTTGATATTTTTTCATTCTTGTATGGCTGGATAAAGCCCATGTTTCTTTGCATGGACTTCCTACCCACTCTTTTCATTGATCTAAGCCACGTTTTTATTCTGACTGATTGTATGTTGTCTGATATTTAATCAGTATAACATGGTTATTTGTGCATAACTTACATTGTTTATAATAATTAATGTGTGCAAAATATTTAATTAAATGGTAAGACTTTATTGTTGCATGATTAAATTGCTACCCAATCTTTAACCCTCAAACTCAGAATATGTTACATGGTAAGATCTCTAACTTCTACAAGTGAAATCACGTATTCCTTTCTCTTAAAGTAAGAAAATGAGGATGTTTTATAATGAACATTATTCTCTCTGCTCTTGCATTCCTAAATTCATGTTTGCACCTTTTTCTGACTATAGTTAATGAAGACAGAATTTTTATCTTCTTTCTATATATTTTTCCAAACTAGTGAACACACAGTTATTATAGACAAAGTTACATCATGATAATCGTCTTCCTAACTTAGTCCACAATAATAGGAAATACCCAAGCTAACTTACCTATTACTAGGTCAACATACCAGTTGGATTTTCAAACTACAAAATAGTACTTAGTTATTTCAACAGTTAAGTACATTAATGAATTAAGAATGAATGACCCTCAACTATAAAATGTTAATATTTATGGTTTTGAATTCTTTCTGTAAGTGCATGTGTCCTTATTTTACTTATGCATAGCAATTTAATTTACAGAATTGTTGGTGCTGCTAGTATGGTTGAAAGGGAAAGATCAAGAAGACTAGGCACTTCAATTTTGAACCAAGTTGTGCAGGAAGCATTAGCTTTTAAACCACCGCCAAGGACAAGGGGTGGCAAAAGAGGACGTGTTTATTATTGCACCCAGGTACTGTTTTATTTTATTTTATTTTATTTTTTCTTGTAAATTTTGTTTATGTGAAGATGGATGCTCATTCATTTAATGTGATGCTTTAGAGGGGAAATTTCACATTAGGGATCTTGTAAATGGGGGAAGTATTGATATTTGGTTTTTGTCAAATTATGAGGTTCAATTTGTGTTACTCCTGGTGTGATATTAGTAATAGGAAACATTTTTAGCCAAAGACTGCATGTAGTGGCTTTAACAATACACACAGATCTCACATACAAACTTACATTCGCATGTTTATTTTGGCAATAAGATGCCATTGGGAGACTATGAAGATTGATAATGTGTAATGATTTCTAATTCAACTTTGGGGGACAAAATTCTTGTACTCAATCCAGCTTTACTGCTGATATAAATTGTATTAGGAGTTCTGTATTTCTAATGAGAACATCTTTTTGCTGCTTAGCAAAAAGAAAGTAATAAGGAATGCTAAACAAGGTATTGGTTGAGAGTGGGCTATGTCGTGTTCCTTAATATGGTGATTCAGTCTGAAATTAGAAAGTGATGCTTGGAGGACATCCACTTTGTGTTAACTAAGCTTCAAACAGATTTCTTACTTGTGACAACTCACAAGCCTTGTTGCTAACATAACATAATGCAGATTCCTCAAACCCTTCAATTCAATAACTATATCATATCGATATCTGTCTTGATTTAGATCTAATGTTAATAAAGTGATATGTTTCTTATGAAAGAAATAAAACATTGACTCCTGCCAATTGAAATGTACAAGCCTGGTATTAAAATAACCAACAATTATTTTTATTTTTATTCTGTTTTTTTTTGAACTATTATATTCATGGGAAAGTGAACCTAAACTTAATCTTGGGGGTTCCTATCTCAATTACTAGGTGTTCATAAGGTGAAGAAGTTAACGAGGAGTGAAATGAAAAGTGTATATATTTGAGAACAAGTTAGCTGTAATTGATTGTGTGGTTTTGTGGATTCACTGGGTGTTCATGGGAAAGTGAAAACCTAAACTTAATCATGGATCTATTTACTAGGTGTTCATAAGATGAAGAAGGTAAAGAAGAGTGAAAAGAAAAAGTTATATGGTTGAGAATGAGTTAATAAGCCTCCGACGGTTCCATATTTTGCCCCTGTTTTCTTCCAGAAGAAGCGGGAGCCTTAGTTAGATTAGATTGACATTTATGGGCACTCAACCAGGTAACCTAACCATCAAGAACAAGTATCCACTTTGATTGCAGACTTCTTCGACTGAGCGCTTCATACTTTTCTAAGTTGGATCTACGGTCGGGCTACTACCAGGTGCGTATCGCAGAAGGAGACGAGCAAAAGACGACCTGTGTGCCTTTTTCTTTTTTTCTTTTTAAGAAAAAACAATTCTCAACGCCCTTACGAGGTAGTGATGAGTTAAACTACTCGTGTTGGCATGGAAGTCAGTCCGGTAAACTGATTCCATTCTGCTACTAGGGTTCCAAACCTTCCCCTTAGTTCTAGAAAGACGTTTCCTTATCAAGAGATGCTCAAGCTATTTATAGTTGGTAGTTCTAGTTGATATTTGACAGTGTGGTTTTGTTAATTTAAATGGTGTTTTATATATGAATATTTTAGCATTAGGAAAAATTTTTGTTGATCTTTGACGCAATATATTCAGGGCACATCACTGAAGATGCTTATTTTTAATTTGAAATTAAAAATGATTAGGAGATTTCATTGTCTTATATCTTCAGTGGGCGTTAGCATCTCCCTTATTTTCATTCCCACATCACAATTTCTAAACTTCTGGTGCTTTTCCCTATTGGTGGGAAGAACTTTGGAGTTTTCTTGTTGTATAATGAACCCTTCAGTGCTGAACAATTACTTGTAGCTACAATGGTGCCATTGGAATTCAAGGTATCTAGAAAGGATATATAATCACTTTTGCCGATATAACTTGGGATATCATTTTATGCGGTCATAATGGTGCTGCCAAATTTCCTTAAACATGGTTGGAATCTGAAGTCATCCTTGTGCTTCTGCTCAGTGTGTGCACCAGAGCATTTGTCAAACTGAAGACACATGAGGAGAATAACGTGCAAAGGTGCACTACTGCATTATTTAATTTGTTCTTTGAACTAAACATTATATATTTCTATTTAAAGCGAATTAGGTGACATACCATCAAATCAATTTTAAATAAACATACGAATAGATGGCTATAGTTTTCTGATCATTTATAAAACCTATAGCTTGTTTTTAACAATGCATTCACAAGCCGACTGCAAGATCTATGAACGAAGATAAACTGTAAGGCCCATATACGCCGTATTTTGTGGCAGATGTGCTGATTAGACATGTGTTATTTGTGTCATGCTCATGGCACTGGTAATCGACACAAATATGTGTGAGACACTTGTATCTTCTCTCCACTGGTATGTACAATCTGTTAAACCCATGAAAAAGTTTAAGCCAAAATGCAAGATCCAAATTCTAAGCACACAAGGACAAGGTATTTCCTGTAAAATAAGAAATTCAAGCTGTCTTCAAGGCTTTTGGAGCTAGATCACATCGTAAGGAGCAAGTGTTTGGATGTTGGTGAGCAGGTTGAGTTTAGGGTACTCTCCCGGATCCTGGCTCAATTTATTATTTAAGACTACACTATAGAAAACTGAGCAAGCAGTATAATATGATTGGTCTTGTAAATGAGGCAGAGTGGTACTAGGCATTCTTTATGAAATTCTATGGTATCGAGTATAGTTTCTTTATCTTCAGTAAGGCCATGCAAGCTAAGTATGAGAAGAAAAGATAATCATGGACGGGGAAAGACTAGGGTTCATTAGATTGGAGTGTGTTTTCCAAAAAGTACATTTTTTAGATGTACACTTGCCTGGTGATCTTAGTTGTGGATCAAGTGAAATCTAATCAGGCTGAGTCTAGTATATTTTGAGTCACCTTTTTACAACTCTAGTTGAGGTAGTTCATGCTCTACAACATACATTGGTCAAATCTGATGTTTGAAATTAGTTTACAAAGCTGGATCACATCATTGAATAAACATAAGAGGAACCTCTCTTCTTCTTTTCTTTGTGCAGGCTGCTATTCGTCCTCCTACCTTTGTTTTCTTTGTTAATGATCCTAAGCTATTTCCTGAGACTTACCGACGTTACATGGAAAAGCAACTACGCTTGGATGTGGGGTTTCCTGGTACACCAATCCGCCTTTTGTGGCGCAGCAGAAGAAAAGTGGATAAAAGGTACCTGTAGTTTTTATCAGTTTGTTTCTATCCACTTAGTTGAACATATTACAGATTCTGGTTATACGATAATTTGATGTTCATTCATTCAACTTATATCTACTTCTCCAATTCACCAACTTATGCTGAAGATTCTTCTGTCTTAATTTGAGCTTTGCTATTTTGCCTATGAGTTATATGTAGATCATAATTTGGAGTTTGGAGTATAGTCCATGCTTCTAACCCTTATTGCATGCTTTCATAAAATTTCAGTCTCCCTAAACTAGGCATATGCTTTACTAAGTAAGGATTCCTAACCATATTGGCTGCTGCCAACAGTACCATCCCTATTAAGTAACAATATTGCGGAAGTTAGTTGTTATAGTTATTACCTTCCTGAACAAAGTACTCATATCCAATGAATAAATTATTTTTCAATGATGTAAAATTCATGATCCCTGTCTTTTTTTTTTCTTCTGAGAATTAGGATTTATATCAAGCTACATAGAAGTTGAAACTTGAAAGCGCAGCTATTTGGTAACTGTCTTGTATAACATAAAATTTTCCTTGTTTCTCACCCTCTTCAACAGGTAATACGTGGGAATCAACAGACATGTGCTGTCTCTCAGTTGAAATTCTGGTCATTTGGTCCCAACTTGATCCTCAATAACGAGATTACGGGAATGCAAGTATATTACTGTTTCTTTAGAGATATTACTGCATCCTGTCTTACTGGGCTGGGAAATAATATTAGTGACAGTTGCTTAAGATAGTCATCCACAGCTGCATTATCCCAATGTTCATTCCTGATTGCTTGTTTCCATGTATGGTAATGCACTTCTTTTCGACAATGTATAATTATCTATTCCAAGCTACTACTCTTCAAGCAAGCAGGGACGATTGAGATTGTCAGATGTCTGTTAGTAAGGCAGAGTTTGATTGAATAGGTTGTGCGGAATAGTTGTTATGTTCTTAATTCTATGTCAGCTGGTAATGCTATTTGTACGGATATACTAGGTTTGCCAAATTGACTTGACCTCTGAAGATCTTGATGTTGGTCATCTCGAGTCAGGTTTGCTTCAAGAAATCTTTATAGGGTCTCAGCGTCTTACATGGAATGTGTGGAACACCAATATTTGGTTCACGTCTCCCCTGAACAAGGGAATTTGATACCACTAAAGCGTGATATATTGATAGATTCCTTCTTGGGAGGCAAACGCAACAACATTGTAAAATACCACTTATTTAGATGGGACACGGGCCCGCATCTGGCCCGGCCTGGAAATGCTCTGGCAAAAACCGCTGAGTCAGCCGCTCTAACCCAATCAAGTAATCTATTGAGTCAGCCGTTTTGACTCAATCATGTAATCAATCTGTATTATAGCGGGTCTGGTTATAGATTAGGCTTGGCTGTACCTAACCAATGACGTTGCCACTTGCCGGTTGACCTGTTGGGTTACACCTAGATTGCAACCTATTTGGCTAAAGCGGGTTGCAAGCTAGTGTGCGTGCATGCCTGGTTGCTGGGTACAACAGCATTATAGGTATTGGGCGCCCGATAGCTATAATGGCGTTTGGTTTTCTCTTTTTATTTATTTTTAAAATAATTTCTTTTTCATTTTTCTCATTTTTTGCCTTCTTTTATGTACACCCCTTCACCTCCAATCAATCTCATACCAAACTCGCATTTCTCCTAATTTTTCAAGTTTAAACCTCTTCTAATTCAGTGTTAATCTTTTACAAGCTCTCTTCCATTTGTAAGTTCCTCTAATAGCTAATTAAAAAGTTAGCACTCTAATTTTACATAAATTTTATGCTATTAATTATTTTATTTGCTAAATTTACCTAATTATTTTAATTTTACTCTATTACTTGTTACTTCTATTTACTTATCACAGTTAATTGTTTTAATTTTTAATCATGGCCGAGTAATTTAGTGGGAATTTATTTATTTTATTTGCTATATTTTATTTAGTGTTAATTTCATTTTATTTGCTAGCATTTTTTATTTTTTATTTTTTTTTCAATTTTAACATTTAGTGAATGATGTTTTAAATTTTTTTTGTTTGGTATTTAATTTTTTCTATATTTAATTAGCATCGTTTAACTTAATAATTTAGTCTGAATTTATTAATTTTATTTGTTATTTTCATTTAGTGTTAATTTTATTTTATTTGCTAGCATTGTTTATCTTTTCAATTTTACATTTAGTGAATGTTGTTTTAAATTTTAATTCTTTTTGGTATTTAATTTTGTCTATATTTAAAATTTTTAAGATTTTAGTATTTAATTTGTTTTATTTTAATTATTATATTTTACTCATTAATTGTTCTATATTTTCATTCGTTTTATTTTTATAGATTTAAAAAAACTAAAAAAATGACATTACATGGTGGAAGTTTGAAGGGAAAGTACATTGTTGGTATGACCTTGTCTACGAAGGAGAGTAGTGAATGGCATGAGTACAAAAGTCTAACTGTGGAATTGACACCGTATATTGTACCATTAGAGACTGGAACAATAAAGCTTACTACATAATTTGCCCTTAAATTTGATTTTTTTCAAGGTTCGTTTTACAAAAATGTTGATAATGATCGCCTTGTAACTCATGTTGGTGTAATTATTATAAATCATAACTCTAAGTACAGCAAGGGCAGAAGGGCATGCTACATTTATTAGTATATGGAGAAGCAGCATCCGAACAAGCTAAAACATCCCCAAACACAATCTTAAGGCCTTGTTTGGATTGACTTGTTAAAAAAATGTTTTTTTTTTCAGTTTAATAGAAGTGCTTTTGGAAAAAAGTGCTTTTAGAGTAGTTAAAGCACTTTTTTGTATTTTGTTTTTGGATTAACTTTTTCCTAAAAGTAGAAGCTAAAAAAAAAGAGCTAAAAAACAGCTTTTTTTTCAGAAGCTGGTCATGACTAGTTTTTGAAAAAAACTGTTTTCCAGTTTTTTTTTACATCTTCTGCTTTTGCAGAAAAGCTAATACAAACAATTTTTTTTGAACCCATAAATGCTTAACTTATACAAAAGCACTTCTGTGTTTTCTAAAAGCTAATCAAAACAAGTGCTAAATCTAATTCACTATAGATGAAGGTGCAAGGTTTTACTCTTCTTTATTTACATTTTCTTAAGCAAGATATGGGGACAAAATTGCGTAGATAATTTCTGTGGAGCACTTGTAATTTAATTTTGTGGAACAATGGCAAGCGAAAAGATTACATCGATGAGACATTGTAACTGGCATACAGAAACATTTCAAGAAGGATGATTCAAAAAATAATCTTTAAACAATACAAACAAGATAAAAAACAACTTTGTGATTATTTTTGCGTTTGTGCCTCTTTTTATACTTTTTTATGTGTTAATGTATGGACTAATGTATTTCATGAAAAATATTTTATGAGAGTATTAGGTTTAATGGATTAATGACTCATGAAATATCCAAAAGTGAGTAATCATTCCTCCGATAATATTTATAGGATGATTCGTGGGATCATCGAAGAATATGGTTTGACTGCTAAGTTTTTTTTTCAACTTTGTTTGATAATGCCTCTACTAATACGACCTCGATTAGACCTTTACAAGAATATTTGAGGCCTTCATGCAGGGACAAATATTTCATATTAGCTTGTCATGTATTGAACTTATGTGTACAAACAAGGCTAGAGTCCCTAAAACAATTTGTAAGACTAATTAGGGATATGATTTCACAGATAACAAGGAAGATGACCCTCGTGAAACAATGGACTCATTATTGTAGTGCAAATAATGTGAGCGCGAAAAAATCCCCGAAAGATGTTAAAACTAGATGGAATTATGCTTATTAGCTTTTTAATGCGACATTTCCTTGTAAGGCATTGTTAACTACTTTTATTAATAATGCTTTGTTTAGTTTTAATTTTTTTTTAAATATCAATGCAATATTGCTATTAGAGTTATGGATTTATCTTTTGTGTTTAATACATGTATAAATTTATTTCCACAAGTTTATTTTCTCATTGTACATTTCTTTTTTATCTGGTGTTGTTGATATTATCGAACAATTGCAAAAGTTAAATTAGATGTTCAATTAGTTATGAGGCTTGTAGAACTAAAAGGCAAGTGGTTGAGATATTATAGAGATATATCTCTTGTTACTTTAGTTACATTTGTTTTATATGCTAGGTGGAAACTATAAAGTTAATTTGTACATTCAGAAGCTTATTACAACTTCCCAGGGTTTAATGGGGGTTAGGATTCCCAATTGCAACCTATGAGTGAGCTAGAGACTCAATGGTATGCATTGGAGACCAACATCTTTATAGATGTTAAAACAATTGTAATGATATTAATGAGGATTATTGCTCTCGTTTAGGGCTGCAAATGAACCAAACAACTTGCGAGCTACTCAAAGCTTGGCTCGACAAAAGCTCGTTCGATAAGGAAATGAACCAAGCTTGAGCGGAGCTTGAGTTTAACTTTTAAGCTCAAATGGTTAATCGAGCTGAGCTCAAGCCACACATTGCTTGGCTCGTTAAGGCTCACGAGCTTGCTCATTTAGCAACCCCACGAGCCGGCTTTGCGAGTCTACTAACGAGCCTGCTAAACGAGCTTGTTCACGAGCTTACTCACAATCTGCTAAATGAGTTTGCTCACGAGTATGCTAACGAGTATGTTAAATCATCCTCATAATGTTCAAACTCACGAGTTTGCTAAAGGAACCTAGTAAATGTGCTTTTTTTTCCTTAATATAAATGGACTCATGTATTAAAAAATAATTTATTAATAATAATCATCATAATTTTCTTTTAAAAAAAAACTATATAATCTACACAAACTAATTTTTATAAATTTGAGCGGAGTTTTAAAAATACAAGTGACATAATCAACGAGTCAAGTTTTAGAAACTTTACGGGTTTAACGGGCTTGAACTTGAGCCAAGCTTAAGATTATTTGACCTTTTCTAGCTAGAACTCAAGCTTGAGCTTAGCTCATTAACGAGCCGAGCTTGAGCTCAGCTCGTGTACATTACAAATGAACTGTTTTTCAAGCCGAGCTCGAGCTTGAAAATTTAGGTTCGAATCGAGCTCGAGCCTGCAGTTAATTCTATCGAGCTGAGCTCGAACACTTCAAAGCTCTGCTCGGCTCGATTGCAGCCCTACTCTCGTTATGAGCATGTAGTTTCCAAAGGTTACAACTGAGGTTGTGTGGCACAACAATAATGGGAGAAAATCATTTCAGCAAAAGCAAGCAAAGAAGAAGCAGAGGGGTTTACAATACATAGAGGTTGACTTGTTTTAAACATCACCTTCTGGTTATTTGCAAAACATCAATGTAGATATGACCTTAACTACACCAAAATATGTCTTTAGCGGCATTTTCAAACATCGCTTAATATCAGAATGACATTTTCACGCCGGCAAAAATAGTGTCGGCAATATTCTAGCAATTGGTGGTGTTTATCTGTAAATGCCGCTAAATTAGCGGCGTTTTACATTTAAAAAAATAATTAATTTACCAACTAATTTTATGGTGTGTATATCCAAACATCGCTAAATTAGCTGCATTTTTGTGGCCTTTAGCAGCTTTTTTTAAATAATTTTTTTTAAAAAACGTAAATTAAATTTTTTTTTTTAAAATAAGGCTAATATTTTTTAACCTAATTTAAAAAAAATAAAAGTAAATCAGCTCCTCTAATAACAGTTAATTGCATACATACCCTTTAATAATATACATAATTGCGTATATACTCTTAGGGTTCAAATTAGTTGAAAAATCATCTATTAACAAACAACAAATATATAAAATTACCATTATACCATTGCATATATACCCTTGAAAAGTATTTTTTAAGTTGTACAAGGGTTATTTTGGACTTTTCGTATATTTTAATCCAAGTTATAACCATAGTTAATCAAGTTTGATTACCGGAATCTAACAGTAGGGGCATATAAGCAATTACCTATATTTTTCAGGGGTATATATACAATTATGTTTTTTCTGAGGGTAAATATGCAATTATAGAACTTTTGAGGGGGTTATAACCAATTCTCCCTTATTATTATTATCTATTTTTTTAGATTTTGTTGTTTTTATGTTTTGATTTTTTTTCTCTTTTCTCGTCCTTTCTTCTTCTTCTTCTTCTTCTTCTTCTTCTTCTTCTTCTTCTTCTTATTTTCCTAGCTTTATCATATCATCATCTTCACCATCTTCATCTTTCCTTCTTACATTCCTCTTTTTCTTTTTCTACGTTCTTTCTCTTTTCAATGTCTTCCAATTAAAAGGTATTTATAGAAAAATAAATAATGATGATATTTAGTTGTGTTTTTTTCCCAAAAATATGGCGCTAAATGTAAATTTAAAAATAAATGGCGCCAAATTCAAAATTTTAAAAATAGGTAGCACTAATTTTGAATTTTTAACAAATTTATAATATGGCGGTGTTTTTATTCACAAATGCCACTAAACTTTAATTTTGTAAATTTTAAATTTAAAAATATATATAGTTTCATGGCGCTTTATGGGATAAACACCGAGGAAATTCAATTTTATAAATTTAAATTAAAAAAATTATAATTTGGCGGCATTTGTTTAAAAACGACGCGAAAGTTTAAATTTATAAATTTTAAAATAAAAAATTTTCAATCATTTTGTCAGGATTTTTTGAAAAACGACGCTAAATATAAATTTTATGACTTTTATATATAAAAATATCAAGAATTTCATAGTATTTTTAAGTAAAAACGCCACTAAATTTTAGTAATTTGGCGGCATTTGTTTAAAAACACGCCGTGAAAATTTAATTTTATTAATTTTAAATTTTAAAAAATTTATACATAAATTTTATGAATTTTAAATTTAAAAATATCGAGAACTTTGTGGCATTTAACTTCTAAACACAGCTAACTTTTAGTACTTTAGCGGCGTTTGTTGAGAAATGCCGCGAAAGTTTATGGTTTAGCTCCGTTTTACTGAGAAATGCCGCTAAATTATATTACTTTAGCGAGGTTTTTGGTAAACACCGCTAAAATCTAGCAGCGTTTATGGAAAAATACCGTGAAAGCTCTAAATATAGCGGTGTTTGTTAAAAATGCGCAAAACAAAAGCCGCTGAAAACCCATTCTTTCATTAATTGCACTGGATATTTTTGTGTGCCATATATCTGTAGTAGTGAGTGATCAAACTTTCAGTGCAAGTAGAAGCTTGCTAGATATAACACTTTTTTTTGGTAGTCGCTATCAAACATTGAAATTCAAGTCTGCACAAATAATTAAAAGTGTGCATAAGTTCAATAACAATAAATGATAAACGCCTAAATGTGTGTATTCTATATGTATTTTTGTTGTATTATTTATGTATAAATCGATGGATTGTTGCCGTTTGTATGGTTTAATTGGTCTTATTCCTGTTATAGGTCTTGAGAATGCCTAGGTGAGCTCGACAACGCAAAAGAGAAGGAAAACGACACCCAAAATGATGTTTTAGAGCCCGGGTAATGTAGTAGCACTACAGCAATTACTATAGCACGAAGAAGTTGGGAAACGGCAAAGCTTCGGGTTTCGTTGACGGGTTTGTTGACTGCCGTGAAGACGCCCGTGAATCAGTTGAAGAATGCACAGTTTATTGTTACAGTTTTTTTTGGCGAAATCCCAAGACTCTTACGAGCTCCTTCACGCCCGTGAACGTGGCCATGAAGCCATCCTCAGAAGGTCTTTAAAAGGAATTTTTATGGCTTTTTGGAGGCATTATTCAACACTTTCTTCTCCAACCTCAACCATTCTCTCCATCTTCCAAATCCGGGGTAAAGAAGGCTCAAGAAGACATTTTAGGTAAGAAAATCAAAGGAAGAGGCAAGATGCGGCATCATTTCCCATTGTTCAAGCTTGTAGAGGGCAAGGAAGCGACCCCTTTGGTGGCGTCATTGGAAGCTTCCCATGACTTGTCTCTCCGCATTCATCACTTGAGGGAGTTCTTTGTTGTTTTATTTAGTTGTTTTTGTGGATTTAATCATGTATTTTCTTAGCATGAATAACTAAACCCCAAGGTCACCAGATATCGGTGAACCTTAGGGTGAAATTCTGTAGTTGGATGCTTTGATCTATTCTATTGCATTAGGTTTGTTTGTGATTCATGCTTGGTGTACTTTGATGTATTGATATGCATGAGAACTCTGTATGTTGATTTGTAGGTTGTACTTGGTTGCGTGACCATCGCCATTGTACTAGACATATCTAGCTTGGAAGAGATACATGTACAAATACGTGTGACCATAGGGTATTTTTTGCCCCTCCAACATAAGGGTTGGACCTAGTTTGAGTTTCGACCCATAATTAGAGAATTCTCTGCTTGTATTGCAATCATAGGAGGACTTGGTCAGAAGGAATTCCGTATCAATACTCGTACCGGATTTGGGGTCAATTGCCGTGACCATCGAGTTGACCTATCTTAAAAATCTCTTGGTCCAATTCACCAATTGCATGATAGTTCTAGCATCCTTCTCATTTTAGTAGCCCCAGGGGGAATCCACATCCGTGACCATCTGCATCCCTTGATTTTTACCCCCCATGTTACCTCAACTGTAGACATCCATCTTAGAGTTCTTTCTATTACTCTGTAGTTTTGAACACATCACTCGAATTTGTAGGCTAGACAACATACAAAGAGCAAGTAAGCTTCTCGGGCCCTGGGAATACAACCCTCTCGTGCTTACGCGAGAGGTATTACTTGATGACCTTGTGCACTTACGGGTGTCACACCAAGTTTTTGGCGTCGTTGCCGGGGAACCACGAGGAATACTCAAAAAACTTTGATCTTGTTGATTTGGCAATTGTTTCTTTTATTTATTTCTTTTGTTTTTGTTTATTTTTGTCGTTCATATATCTTCAATTCTTTGCTTTCATTTTCTTTTCTTGTTTCTTTTTGAATCTTAAGTGTTGGTTTTAAATATTGTGCAAGGTACCCATCTTATGACACGTGCAAGTCAAGCAAACTTAGTAAAGCTCGAGAACGAGATTGAGAGGATCTTGCATCAAAGGTTAAAGGAAGGAACAGAGAATTCAAGACAACAAGAAATTCAGGTTGAGTGTCGTGAACCCTCAATTATGGCCGAGCCAACAAGCCCCGACAGTGCCAGCAAATAACTTTGAAATTAAAGCAAGCACAATTGGGATGGTACAAAATTTAGTACAATTTGATGGGTTAGCTGATGAAGACCCCCATGCTCACTTGTCTTTCTTCCTTAAGATCTGCTCCATCTTCAAAATCAACTCAGTTTCAGATGTTGCCATCAGATTGAGATTATTTCCATTCAGTTTGAGAAGAGCAGCATATAGGTGGCTTACTTCACTATATGGAAAGAGATGGTGGAAAAGTTCCTTGCTAGTTACTCCCGCCAAGCAAGGCAGCCAGGCTGAGACAAGAAATTTATGCCTTCAGGCAAGGTGATTCAAAGATACTCTTTGAAGCTCATGAAAGATTCAAGGATCTTTTGAGGAAATACCCTCACCATGGTTTCTCCTCGTGGATGAGAGTACATGATGCTATGTAACGGATTGAACTATGCAATTAGACAGCTCATCGACGCGACAGTGGGTGGTTCTTTGAGCAATAAGTATCCTGAAGACGCTGAAAAACTGATTGAAGACATGGCAAGCAATGAGTACACCATTGGAGTACTCGCCAGAAGCCACCAAGGGTAGCGGGCATTTATGAAGTAAACGACAACACTGCATTGGCCGCAAAGGTTGAAGCGTTGACTAAGAGGTTTGATTAATTTTTGATAGGGCCGAGCTCAAATTCTAGAGCTATCCTATCTTGTGAAATGTGTGGTGTAGGACATGCAACCACACAGTATCCAATTTCAGTTGCTTCGGTGGCCCCAATGGAGATAGTTGACTACGTTGGCAGGGGGCCAAGAGGGCCGCAAAATCCCTATGGAAACACATATAATCCGGGGTAGAGGAGCCACCCGAATTTTTCTTGGAATCAAGGCCCACCGCAATAAAGACCTCCACCACCTCAAGGAAATCATATCAACCACCCTACAGTGAAAAGAAAAAAAGTATACCATTGAAAATGTTCTCGCAAAGTTCAGTGATCAACACGGAGGTGAAGTTTCAAAACATAAACACCTGATTTGATGAATTTGGCAGAGTGTTGAGAAATGTCTAAGTTTCAATTCAAGCACTTGAGAATTAAGTAGGGCAACTTGCTAGAGTGAATTTTGAACGTTCTTCGGAGTCTGCCAAGAAACATAGAAAACAACCTGAGAGAACACTTGAAATCTATCACTCTTAGGAGTGGCAAGTAAGTCGAGGCAAGGGCCGAGGAGAGCCCAAGTGCCGAGAATGAAAGGGTAACCGTTCAGGAAGACCCTAAGCTGACTGATCATGTGGGAGAAAAGAGTGGAACAAAGCAAGAAGAAGCATGCCCCCTAATCACTAACTTCAAGAGTTCATGAATACAAGCCTCATGTACCTTATCCGGCTAGGCTTAAGCAAGATAAGGAAGATGCTCAATTCGAAAAATTCCTCAATGTTTTCAAGCAATTGCACATAAACATTCCTCTTGTTAAAGCCTTGTCGCAAATGCCAAAGTATGCGAAATTCATGAAAGACCTCCTCACCAATAAGAGGAAACTAGAGGACTTAGAGATAGTGATCCTCTCTGGGAATTGTTTGGCGGTGATTTAGAAGAAACTACCAAAGAAACTGATTGATATAGATAGTTTCATCATCACATGTGTAATTGGGGAAGGAATACAAGAGACGTCTCTAGCAGACTCAGGGGCTACTATCAACATTATGCCATACAAGTTATTCCTGAAGCTTGGTTTATAAGATTTGAGGCCCACAAGGATGACCCTACAATTAGCAGATTGTTCAGTGAGGAAACCCCGGGTGGTTGTCGAAGATGTTCTTGTGACAATGGATAAACTCATTATTTAAGTGGACTTCATGGTTCTTGATGTAGACGACGATGTCGAAGTCCATTTGATCCTCGGGCACCCATTCCTTAACACTTCGGGTGCCCTTATCGACATTAAGGAAGGAAAAATGACGCTGAGAGTGGGGGAGGAGCAAGTAGTTTTCACTCTCCCTAAGGCCATGAAACACATATTAGATCATGATGATACTTTATATTTCACTGATGAGACTGATTTGCTCATTTCTGATTGTGTGCAAGAGGTGTTGGCCTTGAACCCCTTAGACGAGTACTTAGAGGGTGTGGATGACAAAAGAGGTAATGAAGGTGCTTCTACTCCCCATACATCACCACAAGTGAACCAAGTAGAGACAAATTCATCACCTTGTGGCAAGAAAAAGAAAAACTTGAAGAAAATGTGGAGGAAAGCAAATGAAAGATTAAAGAAAAGCATGAATATCACTATATCACCACCTTGGGAAGTAGATCAGTTGAACTTCTAGGATCAAGGTGAATTTCACATTTTTTCATGCCTTTCGATGAACTTCCCATGTTGCAATGCACCCAAGAAGGCCAGAGGTAACTATCCTCCATTTGTTCCACCATGAAGGTAGGTATGAAGGTACGCCAAGCTAATGACATTAAACAAATGCTTCTTGGAAGGCAACCCAAGTTTTCATTCCATTCGTGTTGTTATTTTCAAATTTTTGTGTGTTTAGTTGTGGTGCTTTTTTATTTTCTCTTTTGTTATGTTTCACACTCATGCTCATCTTATTTGTGTGTTTAATCTTTCTTTACCTGTGCTCATTCTTTTGTGGTATTGTATGCTTCATTGCTTAGAGTTTTATGCTTACTTGATCACCATTCTCATTTTGATGCATGCTTACTTGCTTATTATCATCATCTCATGCATGTTTAGTGCTTAATTTCTATCATTTCAAGCATGATTGAAGTTTCTTGATGATTATTCATGGAGTTAGTGAGTGTTTGATGAGATTTTATGCTATATTCGATGTGTTTTTTGAGTGTAATTCACTTGGTTAATGGTTGCATGAAAGTCTTGAGTGTTTGGAGAGTGTTTTGGAGCTTAATGGGTTGCTTCACGGGCTATTCTAGCCCGTGAAAGCCGCTTGAGAGGCTCGATAGGCTTCTTAGCCTGGCAAGCCGGCCATGAAGCTCTCGGGTGAGCTTCACGGCCCGCTTAACGGCCGTCAAGAGGCCCGTCAAAGCTCCCCGAGAGCTTAAGCTTGGTAGAGCAACCTGTTAATGGGTCGCAATACCCGTGTTTAAAGGGGCACTTTGCCACATTTTCTCTCTCTCTATCTTATTATTATTCTTCTTCTCATATCTCACTCATTTCTCCACCTTTTTCATTCATTTCTTCACCGTTATTCTCCAAATTTCTTGCTTTAGATCACTCTCCTACTCTTGGACACTTGTTTTGCAAGGTTTATTGGGTGTTTCACCATCATTTGCATCAACTATCGAAGGTATGTCTCTTTAAACCCTAGTTTTTAGAATGATTCTTTCTTCTTCTTTCCCATCCTTTTCTCTTGATGAATTGATGATATTCTTGTTAGGGGAATGAATGTTTATTATTTTGGTGGGTTTTTGAGGGAATTTTAAGCCTTGTAAAAATTTTTATTCTCCATGAACAAAGGAAACTCTGCAATTTTTTTTTGGGGAATTACTGTAGTAATTCTTGAATTTTTCATTTTCCACGATCATTTTCCTTTGTTCCTTTTAATATTAGTTTAATCACTCTCTTCTTGTCTTGTAGGGATGTTGACAAAGCGTATGGCCTCCAAGAGAGCAATGAGAGACGACGCACCTCTTACCATCGAACCACGCTTCAAGAATGATGAACACAAGACACGTTACGCACTTTTGGCTCGAAA
>NW_024087614.1:0-25389 GCF_009730915.1 Dioscorea cayenensis subsp. rotundata | reverse complement strand
TGAGGTATTCCTATTAATGAAATCAAGCTTTTATTGGTTTTAGTTCTCCAAGTTATTTGAGTTATTATTGCATGGATCACTTATTCTTTTTTTTGGCGGGCGATGGAGAAGTTTGTTTGCAAAAGAATTGTTGCTATGAGATAACATCGGTGTTTTGTTTGTGGGCAATTGGGATGTTCTGGCAAAATCAGTTGGCTGAGGTTTGATAGCTATGCTGGGCTACATCTCTTTCTTGTGCTTCTCATTTTCAAAAGCCTCAAATGGTTCTGTCATTAATCAACTCATTAATATTTAATAGTTAAAACATACCGGAGAGATTATGTGATATTATGATATGTCACGGCTTTACACTTGATTTTAGAAATAGCTGTCTAAGTCATCCATTTTCTATTGATAATTTGTTTGATCCTGATCTTTGTCTAGTCTGTACAGTAACCAAAGTTCTCTATTTCCATCCATTCATTAGTTTTGTTTTACTGTTTGTGCATTACTTTTCTATTTTGTGGTAGATTTTTAATAATTAGGGGGAATTAGTATCTGGTTTTACTGTGTCAAGTAACTAATGGTTGATTTTATTTTTGTGCACTATAGTCTTCATGGTAAGAGGAAAAAAAAAAAAAAAGTGTAGTAACTTGTTCCAGTTACCGACTTTTGAAACGACTTTCGGTTTGTTGAGGATCTTTTTCCATGAGCATTTTGTGCACTGGAGCCAGGTTGGAGTTGAGCCGTGGTAGTAATGTGCATGGGGGGTACTTTTGAACATGTCAACCATTAAATTATCTAGTTTGGAATTTTACTGGATGTGACAAATAGCACTTCAAAGAGCTAAATTTTCCGTTAGTTATGATGATGTTAAGCCAAGATTAGAGGGAAAGTTAGAAGTGGAATATGATGTTACACTTGCTATAAAAGCAGGCTCAGGATAGTTGTGCATAGCTTTTGGGTTAAATTGTTATGATGTTCAATTTGTATCTAGCATGGTATCAACACTTTGGTTAGATTAGTTCTTTGCAAAATAGCTAAAATGAATAACACATTAAGAAGACGCATACTAGGTAATCAATAGTCCCACATCCCATTTAGTAAATGTATGTATGAATAGCAATGGCTTTATTGAAATTACCCTCATCCAAGCTTTTGGGTTGAATTGAGCATCCATAACATGAAGTTGGTTTGTGTCTAACAGTGTGGTGTTTGTATCCAATAATGACTGACCTTACCTTTTTGTAGCCTTTCTATAGCTTATATTTGTGATAAGCTATTGCATTGTATATTGACATGTTTCTGGCTTTATTTTATCATAAATCTGTCTTTTCTGAGAACTATAGCCAAATAAAGCTCTGGGTGGGTATAATCATTTCTAGCCACTACTATGTTTTTAATTGCAGGTATTTCAATTTGTGCTTCCTTGAGAATATTTATACTTCACCATCCACAATGTGTTGCACAATGGAACTCCCAGAGGAAAAGCTGAAACAGTGTATACCGAGGGAAAAAATTGTGGCTGGGGGAAGCATTCATTATTGCCTGTCCATAGAAGCGTATTAATCGCCTATCTGTGAGCAATCAACGAGAACAAAAGGTTAAAGGTACAATTTGCGATGTGTGCCCGCTGTCCTAAGTCGCATATCACCCGAAAAATGCTTACAAGGTTTTCGTATTATAAGCCCTGAATTTCTTGAATAGAAATTATCAAAAGAAACTTTTGAATGAAATTTCTTGATTTAGTTTTTTAATTATTTTTCTGACTCCCATCCATCCCTACTTTGATATTAGGTATTTTTGAGAATTTAGGATGTGGAAGTTTCAAGGGCTTGAGAGATCTTCTTCTGAGCCATCTTGATTTTACGTCAACACATTTTTTTATTCTTTATGCTTTGTCTATCAATTCCAAGCATCTACTCTTTGCGGTTTCTAGGTTATTTTCTCATTGCAGTTTATCTCTAACCATATTTTGTTTAAATATGTGCAGAAAGCATAAATTGAAGAACCTTCAGACACCAATTAGAAACCATATTGTTTCAGATACTCTCCTGATCGGAAAGATATAAACTTTGTTCTGGTACTGCCAAATTAGCTTCTGCTCAAGAAGAGGCAGTTTCTGAAGAACAGCAAACTGACAGTAATATTGACCAATAAATCAACACACCTCAGATGAAACATTGTCAAACATAGTGCCATGGTTGCTAGAATACGTGCCTCCGCCATTAAGAAAGCAAAGGTTTTTGTGAAAAGTGGATCTGATTTTACTGGGGCATGTATCTATTTTTGGACAACGACAAAGATTTTAATGGAGAGGCCCCAAAGGTACAGTGACCTCTGTTCTTTCAAGGCCATTTTCAGAGAACAAAAGATACCATTGAATGATAATCACAAAGTTGCTGTATTAGCTGCGTCGAGAGAGAAATACTACAAGAGGCTTTTTCAACGAAGGATTCATTTCAGTGGTAGACTGTGAAACTGAAAAGAGGTAAAGAAGAATCACTTCTCTGTGAAATGTGTCATCTGTTTAAAAGCATTGGAATATTTTTTGTCTTGTCCTTAACCAAGATTTAATGTTTTGACTAGTGATGACCAGCAAATCTTTTGGTATTTTTCTTGACATATTAAGCTTGTTTAGACACAATTATGAAGGATCACTTTAGTTTGGGTATATACAATTGCAACCAAGACCAATTATAGAATCTAAGCCATATATAGAGTCAATCATAATCTTGATGATAATACCAGATTTGTTGATAAAACTCAACTCAGAGCCAGGTATATAAACCCATCAGTTTGACTGTTCTGAAACCACCATAGTAGAAACCTTTTTGCATCTCCAGCCTCTATTATTAAATGGTTTGGTGGGTGTTCAACATCCTGTTTACTTCATTTATGCTATTGTTGTACTTATATCATCATTGATCTTTAACTGAAATTTAGAGATGCAGTTGTCTTTGGGATTAGATCACCTGAATAGTCTAAGTAGACATACAACAATCATACAGGCGAAGACTGTTGGACAAGAATTTGCTTGTGGATCCATGTAGGATTTGATGATATATTGCGATTGTGGTTGACAGCAAATTACGGTCTAAAATTTAACAAACAAAATGCTTTTGCCCTCTATTATTAATTGTTTTAATTGAACTTCAAAATCTGCTGGTTATTTCTTCAGTTCATTTAATAACCTGATTTTACTTATATCATCGTGTTTTCCATTTGAAATGCAGACAAGTAGTTGTCTTTGGTGAGATCGGCCACCGATATACCATAATCTCACCGGCCGGCTTGGTGAGACTGGTTTGAGGCATGGTTTGACTTTTACTACTCATGATTGTCTTGTTTGAGCTCTGGGCTCTAAATAATGCTATGTATTTACAAATTTCTTGATAATTATGCAGTGTTTGGTTTAATAAATAAAGCATCTTTAGAGGTTCTGGCGCTGAAGATGTGCGTCAGCAAGCGGACAATACCACTACTACTTATGTCTATAATGAAAGCAGATTGACAAGAGCATCACACTGGCTAAGGTGGAGGTTCTATTGAGGTATGCTGACCCTTCTGAAATTCTGTTACAACCTTAAATCATTTAGCATGTCTCAACATTACAATTTATGCTTCATTGTGTCTGCACCAATGTGTTTAAGTGCTTACCCTTGGCGAAGCTATTTCGCACAGCTTTACTGAAGATAAGGTTGCACCGTGTGAGATGCTGAGGTACGTACAGCTGAACCTGTTGCGTTCTTCAACACGTCCCTGGGCCGAGGCCATGTTGATTAGCTGGTATTTACCCACTGCCTTGGGTATGAAGCGTGATGTGTCTCTGAGTTCAATTTTAGCTATAATGTTTGTGTTCCTTGGGTTAAAAATAAATCAGCCCACCAATCCCACCAATCCCAAAGTGTGAAATGTTTATTGATTTCTTAAGCTAACAAATAATAAGTATTATATCTGTAGGAGGTGAAAAGCCGCAGTTCAGAGCATTCAGTGTTCTGTTATTTTAAATTGTTAATCATCACATTTTATTGTATCTTAATCTGATTTTATGTGTTGCAGCAACAATTTAAAGTTTATCTACCATTCTGTGCCTTCCCATCTTTTTAATTAGTCATTTCACAAAATGCAGAAGAAGCTTAAGGAGTAGCAGTGACCCGGAATAAACAAAATGCTGATTGACTTATTTTTACTGGTGTTACTAATGATTCCATACAAAACTGGTTTTGTTTGCATCTAATGGTTTTTAACCAAACATAACTAAAGTACTATCACTATCGTAGAAAAGATAAAATTCTTATTTCATGAATTCGTAGAAACTTGCAATTTATCTATCTATCTATATATATAGTTATTGTTATGGATTCAACAAACATACTAATAAAATCAGGAATCAAACTAACTAGATAAGGATAATATGAAATGTGCTAGTTCAAGTAAACTAAGAAAATAATGCGCCAACAATTATTTTTCAATATTATTAAATCTGCCTTGCTTTGGGGCTTGGTCAGTGGAGTTTTTGCCTAAGCCAATTGGAAGTTGGATTACTTTGCATCTATATGGCAAATTGACTCATCTAAGCATTCTATATTTACTTTGCAATGCAAGTTGTCAACTATCTGATTAAACAATAGACTAGGAAAAACAAATGGAATCCCATCAAGTTTGAACTTAATTTTTATATTTTCTCTTTTTAATGTTATGCATTTTTATTTCTCTTGATTTAGTGTGTTTTCAAATTTTGGTTTACAACATGTGGTTTGGGTATCCGTTTTAACTTGCTATTCTAATAAATTACATTGCTAACATTCAGATTGTGGAAAAGCTCCAATGGTATGTGCAAGATGGTGACACGGTACGCACATGTAACATTTTATGATACATAGTTTACATCCATAATACTAGGCTCCAATTACATGCTCTGACATGCTAATTCTATGAACTACTGTTGGACTAGCCGTGAACTATGTTCAGTTTAGGCTTTAAGGAGTAAGGTAGTAAAAATGGATATCAACCTACAACCTACAAATTTGAGTCTGCCATCCTTCAAGCTCATGCTTCTGGGTTGAATGTTGACAACATAAAATGCTTGTTGTGCATGCAATATAGCTGAGCACAAATATTAGATGTTTCACTGTTTATGTTTCAGCTTTATGCTTGAAAATCAGCTGAAGTGTCTAAATTAAATAAACCGGTTTATAATTTCTTTCCTTAATGTGGCTATGTGTATATATTTTGTTCTCTTTATTTATGTTCTTCTGACATTTGAACTCTTTTTTCTTTTAGATAGTTGACTTCTGTTGTGGAGCAAATGATTTCAGTAGATTAATGAAAGAAAAGCTTGAGATAGCGGGGAAGAAGGCATCATTCAGAAATTATGATCTGTTGCAACCAAAGGTACCTTCTTCTGCAAGTTTATCTCCTTAATCATCCACCTTGCTACCTTTGACCATGCATTTTGTACATTTTGATGTCAAATTAAGGTTGCAAAGGCAGCTTTAGACCATGTGTAGAGGAAAGCTCTTTGATTTGGTAGATTTAAGTTAAATTATTAGCTTTGACAGTTTTCATGAGTTTCATTTTATTGTAATTTATTGAAGAAGAAACAGGCAGTCCTTTTGCTGTGAGAGGAATGTTCTACAAATACAGCATTTAAGTGTTGAGTTTTCATTAATTTTGGTACATAATACTGGGTAATGTTTGATAGACATGGTTGTTGAATTTTGATTTTTCATGTCCTACATCTTCCAGTACTTTTAGTGTAAATGACATTTCAGGATTCACAAAAACCACTTGAGTTGATGTTGGCATTAAAATAAGAACTACTCAGAAGTGAACAAATATGGTTGAGTCCAGATTGATTGAATACCAGACTTTTGATGGTTTTTGTTTTTGAACATCCCTTTGTTTCTCATGCCATATGCAAATAGTTCCTGTTGATCTTTAAGTTTGGCAATCATTAGATTTGGTCTCTTAACACAATTAATAACATGCTAGTTGCATTCTTGAGGATATTATTATGGTTTTCATAAGTAGATTTCTTAAAACATGTGAGTCTAAAACCTCGCTATTGAAAACTTTCATATCAGTTGTAAATTCTGCAGCCAAATAGTGGTAAACTACCTGAGAGCATAGATATTAATTATCTTCAAGCTCAAATTTAAGCACAGTAATGGCCGTCATATTCTGTTTTCATGCTTGAACTATGGCTTGCATTTTGGCCACACTTGTGAACTAGAGGCGACTTGTTGGCTTATACTAAGCTTTTTTCTTATTGATTTAGCAATGAAGTGTGATTATGTTCTTTGGCAGGATGATTTCAATTTTGAACAGAGGGATTGGATGACAGTGCAGCTAGAAGAATTGCCTGAAGGGCCTAAATTGGTATGAGCCTATAATATTCTAATCAAAGTTGTTTACATTTGTGTCACACCCATTTGATAATGAAGATCTACCCGCACCATGACTTGGAAAAATTATTATGAACAGATCATGGGGCTCAATCCTCCATTTGGAGTCAAAGCATCTCTTGCCAATGCATTCATTGACAAAGCCCTTACGTTCAAGCCGAAACTCCTGATCCTTATTGTTCCCAAGGAGACAACAAGGTTTTTCTCTTAGCACATTCCAATCATAAATTGGCACGAGAGTTCAAGATTTTTCTAGCTCTTGAACAATTATGGTATTGTAACTTACAAGTGTGTTTTTCTGGCACAATCAGGCTGGATAGGAAACATCCACCATATGATCTAATATGGGAAGATGACAAAAAACTTTCAGGAAAGGTAATATATAATGAACCTAATCTTTCATGTAATACTCGCTATTTCACGTGCCTTGATTATGGATTATTAACTTTGTCTTTAACTATGCAGTCATTTTACCTGCCTGGATCCATAGACCTGGAAGACCAACAACTGGAGCAATGGAACTTGAAACCTCCACCACTCTCATTATGGAGCCGTTCTGATTGGACTATGAAACACCAGGAAATAACCATCAGGTACAATCTCATGCCTGTTGATTACAACTCTGCTGCTACTCAAGATGGATGCGGTGCTTCACCATGTGGTTGGAGAAATGTTCAGAAAAAAATTAAGTCTTATAAGAAGAGTGTGAGATTCAAGGATGAAGTGGGTATGTTATCCACGAACAAGTCCTCACATGAGAGCATTTCTCCTTCAATTGCAAGATCTGAAGCATCAGAATTACCCTCAGCGGGAGAAATCAATCGAAGTTCCTCCAAATTACCTACTGAAGGGTATCGGCAGATACTGAGTAGATTATATGGCAGACGAGCCACTGCTGATCCATCACCACTAAATGATCATGTTGGTGGTGAATCTGATATTGCAATGGACAAGGTAGCTAGTCCTCCTTCATAAACAGATTGGTCTGAGAGCTCAAATGTTGTGTACCACCACCACCACCACCACCACCACCACCACCACCACCACCATCATCATCATCATCAATGCAGGTAATTTTGCCATTCTTGGATGATGATAATTATACCAGTTGACACAACTTTACCACCAATGAGCCTCTTTCAGGCATGCAGAGCCTTCCTCGAACTCAGCACGTGGCATTGGACTCATTCTTCTTCTCACCTTTACAGTATCCCGAATTCTAGAATCAGCTTTGTTCCACTTATTTACTGACTAATCATCGCTGTTACTCTTCTAATAGTTGAAACAAAAATCAGAATTCAATTTTGGTTAAATTGATCCTAGTTTTGTTTGTATCATGTCTGTTATAAGAATAGCTTGCAAGTTTCATTTTGTGGTGTTTATCCTTTGTGGGCGTTTTATTTTTATTTATTTTTTGTTAACTTGTTCGCGCTTGATGGTATCATCTTGCCTGTTTATCTGTGATTTATAATGCATCCATTTGATCTTCTGAGTTCACGTAAAATTTATTACAGTGTTTGCGTGGCTGCGTCTGGAATTTAGACAATCAAATCTTATACCTTTTGATTGACTTTTTTTGTATTTTTTTCCCCATTGTTTAAACCACTTATTTTATAATTTTAGTATGTGTGGACCTGGGTTCTCTTGGGTGTTTGAAGATGTTCTAAATAAATTTTCTTGGTATTTTGTGTTTTTCCTTTTTATACAAGGAAAATAAAACAATAGAAATGCACTCTACACACACACACACGAATGAAGTGAATAACTTGAAAAAATAAAAAAAAAACATTTCTTAAAAATAAAACCACATATGATTTTCATTTATTTTTTTAAAGCGAAACACATCCAACTATTTTGGAAACTAAAATTCTGGATACAAAGCGGTGCACCATGGCTGCTGGGTAGACACTGCTGTTGGATAATGGGCTTTATTCTATAATGTTCCAGCCCATAGAGAACATTATAGATCCATGACTGCGTTGTCCCGCACCACGTGCGTATTTGATTCTGGAAATTTAAACAATTAAATCATTTTTAAATACTTTATCTCAAACATTTTTAAATAGTTTATCTCAAATGCATATATATATATATATATATAAAATTATAATATATATATATATATATATATTAATATACCTCCCGACTTTAGTCTCAATGACATCTTCCAAACACCAGCCTGGAACGCATCATCAATACCTAACCGTGTCGGTACACAACCATCTTTGAGATTCGTGCAACGTCTCACGACCGATGATCTGGAGATCGGATGTGCAAATCCCGAGGCGAAGCCCTCGCCATGGAGCCCAAACCCAGACCGTCCGATCATATCTCGAGATCGAGATCCAGATCTATATGGTCTTTATCTCTCTAATTAGGGTTTTTGGTTTCCTTTCCCGCGAATCCTCATGGAGTCCTCTAGAAAACGAAAACCAGAGCTCGACCTCGAGGAAGAAGAAGAAGAAGAAGAAGAAGAAGGAGCGTCCATTCCAGTCCTCGCCCCTTATAGCGACGATGACGAGAATGACAATGGAGTTGCGGAATCGGAGGAGGAGGATGTAGGGTTTCAAAAGCCGGCGGCTCCGCGGCGGCGCCAGGTCGAGGTTCGCCGGGACTGCCCTTACTTGGATACCGTCAACCGGCAGGTAATCTCATCACCAGAATCCACATCCACATCCTGTTTGTTGTTCTTGATGATTGGATCGATTGATTTATGTTGCAGGTCTTGGACTTTGATTTCGAGAAATTTTGCTCGATTTCCTTGTCTAATTTGAATGTCTATGCTTGTTTAGTCTGTGGCAAGTACTACCAAGGTAGAGGTTTGAATTCTCATGCGTATACTCATAGTCTTGAAGCTGGGCACCATGTGTATATCAATCTCCAGACTGAAAAGGTTTATTGCCTTCCTGATGGATATGAGATCAATGACCCTTCTTTAGATGATATTCGGCATGTTTTGAACCCGAGGTTTGTTTGTTCTTCTCTACTTAATCTTTTTTTTTCTTAATTTGGTCCTTGGCTTTGAATTACTTGTGTTTGTTTTTGAATGAATGTTTTTTTTTTTTGAATGAATGTTTGGTCAGTTGGCTGTGAATTGCTTGTGTTTATTTTTTTAAATGAATGCTTGCCTCTAGATGTGTCTAATTGAATTTTGTCTTAGAGGTTGATATAACACGGAAATTCATTAATACTCAAGATTGTTAGATATGTAGAAACAAAATTCTACTGAAAGCTTGTGTCTTGCAGCGTCATGAAGAATATATTTAGAAAATTGCAATTTTTTGCCATTAGGTTTTTCTATTGTTTACTTTGCATTTAGAATTTTTGATCAAGGGACTTCAATTTGTGTGTATTCTGGTTTTCAGGTTTTCTCGAGAACAAGTTCTGCATCTTGATGAAAATAGGCAATGGTCAAGGGCACTGGATGGTTCTAACTATCTTCCTGGAATGGCAAGTCCTTTACTATTGTGTTTGAGCTATTTTTATAAAGTGTAACTCTGTGATATATTGATATAGATCCTAGTTATAGAATGCTCATCATCGGTCAATTTATGTTTGCAAATTTATGTCCTGTGGTACACACTCTTGTAAAAATTACTTATGATATCGTTACTCTCCTATGCTGTTAGCTAAACCTATATGCTAGCCTCATTGAATTTATTGTTGGTCTTTGCAAATATATTCTGGAAAAATTTATGTTGTGGACTTGATTTTCAGGTTGGTCTTAACAACATCAAGGAAACTGATTTTGTGAATGTAACAATTCAATCTTTAATGCGGGTTACGCCTTTAAGGAACTTTTTCCTTGTTCCTGAGAATTATCAGCATTGCAAGTCTCCACTTGTTCATCGTTTTGGAGAGCTTACACGGAAGGTTTGGCATGCCCGAAACTTCAAGGGGCAGGTTGGTTTCTTAGTAATTATCTTCATTGCATCTTGCCCTTTGCTTTGTGCGGAACAGTTCTCAAAACTCATTTATTTGCAGGTGAGCCCCCATGAGTTTTTGCAAGCAGTCATGAAAGCTAGTGATAAAAGGTTCCAAATCGGGGTGCAATCTGATCCGGTTGAATTCATGTCTTGGTTATTGAATACACTGCATATGAACCTTAGACATTCGAAGAAGAAGAACAAGAGCATCATCCATGACTGCTTTCAGGTTCTAAAATTCTTCCTGTTGTGTGTTCTTCCTTGTCCTGTGATGTGATTGCATTGGGTTTGTCAGATGACTTATTGTGTATTATGCAGGGTGAGCTGGAGGTTGTGAAAGAAAGCCATAAGAAACCACTTATTGAGAAGAAAGAAAGCAATGAGGAGCAGAACAAAATGGTCACTGCAGATGATGAGGGTACAAATGGTGTTGTAAAGGAAACATCTACAGTGCCATTTTTAATGCTTGGTCTAGACTTGCCTCCACCCCCTCTTTTTAAAGATGCCATGGAGAAAAATATCATCCCACAGGTTTGCACTGCACACAGCTTACCTGTTGTCTATTCAATGTCTTTGAAACTGTGTTTTTATGTGCCTTGACATATCCAATGCTTAATCTTGTCTTGAGTGTGCTCTAACTTCTGCTTGAAGTTGTTACGGAGAAAATATAATTTCACATGATTGTATTATGCCGATGTTACCTTTCTTTTTCTGAATGTATTACATAGGTCATCTTGCCATAAAATATTATATTTTCTTTGAGTTACAGAATGCATTTTTTTCGGATTTTCAGTTGCTTTTATGCCTGTTGTGAAGAAATTGGTTTGTTAATGTTCACAATAGTATTAAAGACTTTTTTGAATGTGCAAAACGGACTAATATAGTTTGAACAAAATTAGTTGATCTCTTCTGGAGAACCATATGCATTAATGGTAAACATATTTGGTTGGCAATTTACATGATGCTTTTGCACTGGCATATATGCATGTATTTCTTTACTAAATCATACACTGTTCAAACCTATTTGTCCTGGAGAGATATGGCTTCAGCAAGATAATTTCTAACAGCACTATAGGTGTTTATGATCGGTGACAGATGTTGATAGTTTTCATTTGTTTCATCTTTGACCAACCTTTAGTGAAGTAATTGTGAAAGTGATACTTATATTGAAAAGATTGGTGTGTGCTATCTATATTATTGATGATTTGTGGTTAGTGGTGAAATGGCAATCGAACCTAGGGCTAGTTGGGTTCTCCCCAAAATGTGTTTTGATTCCTCTTTGTTTCTCTGGCAGGTTCCTCTTTTTAACATATTGAAGAAATTTGATGGGGAGTCCGTTACTGAAGTTGTACGTCCATGCATAGCAAGAATGAAATACCGTGTTACCAGACTACCAAAGTATCTCATTCTCCACATGCGTAGATTCACAAAAAATAACTTCTTCATAGAAAAGAATCCCACTCTTGGTATATTCCCTAGCAACCATTTATTCAATCATGTCATGCATTACCATCAGTCTTTCTGCAATTTAATTTGATCAAGTGATTTCTACCTATTCCAGTCAATTTTCCTGTGAAGAACCTTGAATTGAAAGATTACATTCCATTACCACCACCAAAGGAGAACATGAAGATGAGGTCAAAGTATGATCTTATTGCAAATATTGTTCATGATGGGAAGCCTGGGGAAGGGGTTTACAGAGCTTTTGTTCAGTGCAAATCGGAAGAGCTATGGTACAAACACTATCGTCATTATCATGATCATTTTATCTAGTATTGTCTTATCCTCTCTCATCTAAACACCAAAAACCTCTACATGAACAGGTACGAGATGCAGGATCTCCATGTGACCGAAACTCTTCCTCAAATGGTTGCTCTTTCAGAGGCTTACATGCAAATTTATGAGCAACATGAGTGATCAGAATGAGCAAAAGTTTAATGTCTGTTTTGGTACTTCTTTCAATTCTCCTGTTTTAAGCATAGGGAAAGTAGATCCAATTAGTGTAAATTATTGGGTTTGGTTTCCTAATGCTAACACAGACAAAATCCCGGCTGCTGTCTATAAATTCCTTAATAGCAGACATTATAATGATGAGAATTGGATTGGGTGGACTAATATTTGGAAGCTTCTTTCTTCTCCAAGAGTCAAAACCTTCATCTGGCTTCTTTGTCATAACAGAATCAAGACTAATGCATTTTTGCATGCCATTAATTTAGGGCCCATTAAGAACTGTGTTTTCTGTGGCCTTCAGGAGGAAACTGCAAAATCCAGATCACTTGGGAAAAAGCTGCTGATCTTTCTGGCACCTCTTTGCTCTGTTTTGATTCTTTTGTTTCTGGCTCTTGGTTGGATTTTTCTTCTAATAATTCTTCCAAATTTAAAGCCTCTATTATTGCTGCTGTTTGTTGGTATATTTGGAAAAGCAGGTGTGACAAGATTTTTAAGGACAAAGATCCTAATTTTGCTGGGATTGCTCAAATTGCTGTGGCTCATGTGAAAGACTACTCAATTGGTTCTAACAGGCTGAGCTTATTTGTGTAGGGATCAATCATAAGACAGCAAACTCAATGCCGGAAGCAAATGCCCTGACTCTTCTAGAGGCGTTTAACTGGATAGAACAAGAACAACTTCGTGGTCCAAGGGTCTTCATCAGTGATCTTATGTTCTGGAGAACTCTTCAGGGATTGCAGACTGAAACCAATTGGCGATTGCTTCAGCTTGCTTCGGAGATTAATCAGGCTATCAACATCATACCCAATTTGCTAATTGATTATATTCCCTGGGATTGGAACAAATTTGCTGCTTTTATAATAGTTTGGAAAAACCCATCAACAGGTTCATCTTTCTTTTTTTCATCTAGGACTGGAAAAAGCCAAACTGGCTTATGCCTGAGTTTTGTATAAAAATTTCTTTTTTGAGGCTTTAGATCTTGATTACTACTGCTATCTGTGTTTTACATTGCTTGCCAAACATTTGTAAAATCAAATTCTCAGGGAGTAAGTATCCTTAACAAGGTAAAAAGAAAGATGGTTTATTGTACCAGTGTTAGATGTACTGTACTGTACTAACTATTTGAAACTTTTAGTTTAATCTTAAGTCATTTATCAAATTGACATGGTTAGGAATTTAATTATTTAATTTTAACAATTTCCTAAGATTACTCTTTCATGCTTATCTTGGGTATTGTTTTTCATGCTTATTTATGGATTAATTACTTCTAAAACGTCTATTTGTTTAAATGTATCCTAGTATTGATCATAAATTATTATCCAACTTGTTTAATATATGTTAAATATGAATATGATCAGCCATGACTTGTTTAAGCTAAGAATTATGATTATTATTATATATAACTATTGAAACTCTCCTTGGAAAAAAAGAAAGAAAGAAATTGTTTTATGGCATGGAAAAGGAGTAGACAAGAAGTAAAGCACAAGGAAGGAAACAAAAAAGCCTGCTATTTCGCACTTAAACTCATGTCATCTTCTTCATTCATGCCCCAATTCTTAAGGTTTGTATCTATGAATATATATATCACCTCTTCATTATAATAATTATTATATCATATATCTATTATTATCTCTCTCTGTCTTCTTCTCCTTCATTCAAACTTTTGACAGTCCATTCAGTTTGATCTCTAATTTGTAATCTTGTACTCATAATATTAATTTAAAAGTGTATGAATTATCTCAAAGCCGTACTTTTTTTTTTTTATTTGGGAGTGTTTTGGTCTAAATTTTAGCTAAAAAAAGAGCATTAATACTTTATTATATAAATGTTAATGATACCAAAGAACTAAATTTGACACCATCAATGGTATAATAGTTTTTTTTTTTTTTTGATAAAGTAAATTTATATTAGTTATACAAGAGAGTCATTCATATGAAGTATAAATCCACCATATAAACATGCAGAGATATATAATATAATATATGACTAATCTAGCTAATACTATTAAAAAAAACCTGCTTTCTTTCCACTCTTTCACATTGTTTCTCCCCCTTTTTTCTCTCTTACACGTTTAGCTTATAATAAATAACACATAAACAATAATTACATGTTTCCTCTCTTAGTATATATATATATATGTGTGTGTGTACATATTAAGTGCCATAAGCCTCTCCTCTTCCTGCCTTTCATATCATCTCTCTCTCTCTCTCCCTGTTTGTCTCTCAAACAGACAAGATGAAGTTACAAGGTTTCTCTTCAAAGAATTCACACTTTTATGAGGTGCTATCTTTCATCCCTTGTGCTGTGTTAGATGAGGATTAATTCAATGCATAAGAGATGTATTATATATGTGTTTTAATATGCTGAAGAACTAATTAATCAGAGCTTGTTGGCGTACATGGGGACAGCCAGGCATTTCTTTTTTAACTTTTAGTCTTTCTTTCCTTGTTACTTGCTACTTCTCTTCTTTATTTCTTCTTAATTTTCAATTTTAATTCTTTCCTTCATGTTTAGTGTTGTAAACTGATCTATAAATTAACCTTCCCTTACAATTCAAAGGCAGATGGAAAGAATTAAACATTGTAATATTACTGTTTAATATTATAGAATAAAAAGCATTTATATTTATATGCATGCACTGAAGTACATATGATCACTAGACAATTCTCATTCATGTTCTCAAATTATTTTTTAGAAAATTTGGTGTGTTTGTGTGTGTTTATATCAATATATATATATGACTGCTATCTCCTTTAGACTGTTTAATTATTTGGTTTGCTGTTGACGAGTACTATCATTTGAGACCATTGATTAATTTTAATTTTTTTAATCATTAATTGTGATATTATATATCTTCAAAATTAATTTTTGTCAAAAGTGTAGACAACCTTTTCACTGCTTTGGAAAGCTAGTTAGATTACTTTAAAATCACAAAAAAGACATTGAAATAAAATCTAGTGTATATATATATATATATATATATGAAGCTTAACATTTATGAATCAAAGTCTGTTTTTGCCATCATTTATGTGTGTATATGTAAAGGGCTGAAGTTACAAAATGCAACAATTATAAAAAAATATTGAAAAAAAATATTATATACATGTTTTCAAAGTATTGACCACATGTATTGGTTTAAATTAAATGGTACATTAGTTTTGAGCTAAAAATAATGCTATTTATTATATTTTATGATATGTTATTGCATTAGTGTGACTGAAGAGGTTGTTCAATTGACTTAATTTTACAAGTTTTCAGAGGTTAGGTGACTAGTAATCTAACTATTCTTTGATAATATTTATTTATTATGATTCATTGTATTCGGAGTTGTTTATTTATTTATTTATTTATTTTTTATCTATCCTTCAAACTATGCGGCTTGCATTGCGCTCAAGAGAGCCTTTGTGGTTGACTTGTTGTTTTCTTTGTTTCCACTTCTCATTCATTCATATATATATATATATATATATATATACATGCAGACTATAATTTTAATGAGCATATATTACGTTGAAATTATTGTAATACTCTTAAAATTGACCAATGTTAACATCATCAATCTTTAAATTTGGATTTTACATCTTAATTTCCTATAAGTTATGTGGTACAAAATTAATATTTTTTAATTTCCAATAATCAGATAAATATAAAAGTTAAGGGAAACAAAATCAGAATAAATGCATTATATAAAAAATATTAACAATTGAATTGAACAAAAATATATCCCAATTGAGAGAAAAATGTATGTGCACAAATGTAAAAACATTTTTGTAATACACATAAATTAACACACATTTATATATGAAAAATTTTATAATTAAAATGTATATATAAATTAAATATCACATCTTATATTATCTATAAAAATAATTTGTATATAAAACTGAATGATCTAATTAAATGTCTAAAACAAAGACATATTAAAATAAAAAGTCACCTTTTTATCATTTGTTCACAATTTGAAAAGATGCAACATACACGACAATAAGCATGCAACAACAATTTGCTCATTAATTACTTTATGGCTAACTTTCATTTTATATGATGAGTGAGCATGATTAATTTAAAAATAATTCATTAATTATTTTTTTTTTTTTGTCATTTTTTTAAAATTAATCATGATATTGTTATAGCTAATGTCCTTTTGGTCATTTTGGCATGTTTCGGCAAAGTTGATCATTAATTATCCCTTATGATATTGTTAATTATATCTAAAATTAGCAAGTATTTTAAACTTGATTTTAATATTTAGTTAGAAGAAATAAAGGAGGAGTAGTTAAAATTAGTTGAAATTTATTGTTCACAATTGTACTTTTATCAAATTAAGAAAAATTATTGAGTACATACTTACGTACATTCCTTCCCTTTTACCTTTTGATATTATCATGATCTCTATGTTACTTGATTAAAATATGGTTAAAAATAAAAATTTTGGAAATTGATTATAAGTTAAAACTAAAAGAAAAAAAATCAATTTAATGTTTAAGAGTTTTAGCTATTAAATAAGTTAATTAATTAATTAATTACTTTGTATAACTTGTATATCAATCAGGCAATTAAGCACAACTTTATCATATATAATTCCATTATTCTAAATTTTAATAATAATTTTATATCATATACAAAATAAGACATTTTAATTTGTTGGTAAAAATCATGAGACCTAATACATGAAATTTAAAATAATAATACTACAATAAAAAATAAATTAAGCAGTGCATGTTTCACGTTAGAGACCAGCGCTAAAATAACATAAACATAATAAACTAAACTACAAATAAACACACACAAAAACAACCAACACAATGATTTTATTCAAGAGTAATAATAATATATAGTAGTAAACCAAAACACTTAAACTCATACAACACACACACTATACCAAAAAACACACATACATACTTCAACCTCATACCTTATTAATCAGGGGTTTTCAAGCATCCTTTTTCATACGCTTCTTATTGTTAATTACTACAAACACAAACACAAACACACATACATACATATATATATATATAGTATATCCAAAACTAGATAATATATATGATTTTGATAATTTATTATTAATCTTTTTATGGGTTGCCAATATAACCACCATATCCTCCGGGATAGCCACCAAAATAACCGGGATAACCGCCGAAAAATTGACGACCGGGAAAGCCTCCATAAAATCCTGTTCCGGGGTAGTATCCTGTTCCGGGGTATCTATTACTCGGAATAAAGCCTCCAATTGTATTACCGCCATTAGTATCACCAATGGAGAATCCGATTTCAGCTGACATTTTCTCTTCAGTTTCTGGTCCTTTGCTGACCTTATTATCTGTGGTGAAGAAGTTTGCATGCATTAGTCATGAGAGCTCTTAATTAATTTGTTCTCATGTAAAGCAATTTTAAGCATGCATGCATGCATGTTTGCTTGGATATATAAACACAATGTATATTACATGTGCATGCAAATGAGCTAGAGAGTGTATTAATATTTTGGTTATGCTTATAAGTAAGCAATATATACCTTCATGATATATATATATATATATATATATATATATTTAATGCTGGTTTGGATGTGTTTTTTATTTCTATAATGTTTGCTTTGAAATATTTAAAGAAGCACACTTAAATGTAGAAGGATGTTTTACATATTAAATTTATAAATTAAAGAGTTTTAATGATTTTGTTATATATAAAGAAGTTTGGTATTTTTCATAAATTACTATAAGACTCTATTTGGATATATATATATATATACTTTATGAAGTGTTTAACTTAATGTACATTCTACAAATAATTCTATATATTGGTTTTTTTTAAAGTATTCCGGCGGCTAAAGTTTGTTTATCTTATAAAAGTATTATTTATAAAAATATATATAAGTACTTCAGAAATGGTTTTTAAAAATACATAAGCTAAACCTTAATTTATGCATAACCTAATTAGAGAGAGAGAGAGAGAGAGAGAGAGAGAGAGAGTTTAGGGTTTACGTGTTTGCTCATTTAGCTCCCTGGATGCATTCACCTCCAGAGAGAAAAGAAGAATGGTTGCTAAGAGAACAGTTGAAACAAGCGCCTTTGAAGAAGCCATAAAGATCAGCAAAGTTATCAATGAAAGAAGAGGATATTTAACACTAATCAGGATGAGATGATCCATTTGTCTCATCCATAACCCTCTATTTATAATAAGGAACAAGTGATCATCTTAGCTAAATATAATTATGATCAACCTTATTGTTTGTTTTCTGTTAGCAACATTTAATTAAGTTTGAAACTTATAGTTTTATCTTCTTGACTTTTCATTGTTTTATTTGTACATTCTATGACTTTATCTAAGCTGTGTTGCATTAGAGTTTACAGACTTAATCTTTCAGGGCAGTGGCACAACTAGAAAAATTTCAATCTCTTTATTATATGTAGGTGATGATGTTATTCAAGTTCAACTAATTATAATTAACTCTCTCCAATTTTGATACCTAATTACTAATATGTCGGTCATGTACAAAAGTACAATCTATATACAATTTCAAATATGTAGCATATAAACTGTGGGTAAGTCAATAAAATTAAATCATTTAACATTTAAACATTAACTTTTTTTCTTCCTAAGTATTGAATGACTAATTGATTAATTGTGATATAACCCATCAGTGGTTTGCATTTGTTTGCTTATAGTTTTGTCACAATATGTAACAAGATTGGCCTGAGTGTTGTTATAGTTTTGGATGAATGTTAATATTAATTATTTGCTCATACTTGGATACATACGGTAAGGTATAAGTAGTACTATTAGCAGTATCATTGCCACGTATGTATGCAGAACAACAAACCATTAAATTTCTTATATCAAGTTTCCTTTTTTTTTGTAATAATTGTTTAGCTATGATCCGTTTCTTAATGACGGTATATCATTTGTACTATCATTGGTTGTTGAGCGACCTAATAGGTTTGGTGTAAGTATGTGCTTATGGGTGTGTATGGATATATGTACATCAGTACATGGTATGTTTTTGCTTGGCTTTGTATATGCTTATGATACTATTAGTTGTAGGGTTTTATGATTAGCTATTTTGGTTGTAATTTTATTTGTGATGTGTTTTATCATTAGCTATTTTGGTTGTAATTTTATTCTCATCCTATCATTTATATAAATGATAGTATGAGAATGAGGGCATAACCCACTAGTTTTCAAGTGCTTTGCATTTGGAGGAGACTCGAGTTCAAGTTTGTCAATTAGTTAAATGTAGAGTAGGTCTTCAATGGGAAGAAAAGTGGGGCATTTACCCAATGAATCTCTTGTGGGAGGAAAATGTGAGGTATATATAGCCTATAGCCCACTGGTTTTCAAATGCTTTGCTTTCAGAAGAGACTTGAGTTTAAATCTCTCATCTCACAAAATGTATAGTCGGTGCTTTGTGGGAGGAAATCTCCTTTAAGGTTATTTAGCAAGAGGGATTTATTCTTAAAGGGGTCATTCAAGTTACCGTAACTGATGCACCTCTATACCTTTCTTCATATCCCTTAAGTGAAAAAGGGGACTTGTCCTCTATTCATAAATATAAATAAGTAAATAAATAAATTGATTGTGTGGAAATAAGTATTATATATTCAAGTTGACACGGTTAAGGTATAGTTAGTACGATTAGCAATAGCATATAACACGTATGTATATAAAATAACAAACTAATAAATTTAATGCAACAACTATCTAATTTTTTATTATAATTGTTTCGATGCTATTATGCTTCTCAATGACCATACTAATTGTACAATAATCAACTGTTTAGCACCCTAATAGGTGTCATTTAAGTATGCGCTTATGCTCACATGTTAATATAATTACATTGATATTGTTTTTTCTTTATTAATTATTGTGTATATGGTAAAGTACTATATTAGCTAGTATACCAGGATATTGCAAGGATGTAAAATGACCATATCGTTTGCACGGTAGCATATTGTATTTTTAGTTGATGAGGGTTTACTTTTTGATACTAATATTAATATGAATATTATTAATGCGGAAATCTAGATATTTTTTGCCTTATCGTATATATATTATTTTTTTTAAATGGTTTACACTAGATATAATTAAACATTTGAAGCTTTTTATTACATTTTGTCTTAATGATTCATTTAAAACTCAAGCCACATGTCCGATTTTTAATTTTTTTCAACTTTAAAGATATTTCAATTAATTCTTATTATTATGTGAACTATATCAATTTGAGGAGAAAAATATGATCGTAAAAGGAAACTTTTACTAGTAATAAATTCAGAATTTCACATTTATGCTAGTTATTTAAATTTCTAAATAAGGCTTTTATTATGATCCAGGGAAACGCTACTTTTTAAACATATCTCTCTCTCTCTCTCTCCTCTCTCTCTCTCTCTCTCTATATATATATATAACTAGGTTAATTATTTGTTCTAATTCATTAAGACAGTGATGGATATTAAAATCTAAAGTATGATTTTTATCTCTACAACGATGAAATGATGTAATAAAACAATTTAAATCCTAAATTCATGGTTTTGACATAAAGATAAAAGCAAATATAGTGTGTGTATATATATGAAAACACCCACAAATGGTATTAAATGTTTTTTTTTTTTAAATTTAGAAACATATAGGATTTCAAAGATGACAATTAATCATATATTTAATTTTTTATGAATAGACAACAAACGTCTCCATTTAAATAATTGTTAAAAGGACAAGAAGGTACACAGTATATTAGTTATGGTGGTTTATAAATTTCCTAGAAAAATTCTCCAATCCTCTTATTTTATACAATTGGGCTATCTAATAGTTAGCAATCATATATTTTTTCAATATTCAGAAAGGTAAGTTAATAATATTGTGAGGTTATATTATAAGTATTTCAAAGAAAGGCATTTACATTATTATAAAAAATTTCATAACCCAACAAATGTTATATATATAAATATGTGAAGTTATACTTGCGTGTAGATATCACTAAGTTGACTTTCTTGTGTATAGTTGTTGATATGAGTCATATGTCACGTATATAAAATAATTAAATAATTAGTACATGTTCAAGATATTAGGTAACTTGTTTTCTTTTGGTAGTTGTATATGTGGCATGTTTTTAAGTGATTGCCCAAATAGCACTCACTATAAACTATATTTAGTACTCTGAAAATTCAGTACTATGTATGCATATACTTATCTTTTGGATATAATAAAATCCAACTATGTAATTAAGTAAGCTTTTGTTTGCTCATGCTTTTAATATTTATTTTCATATTTAGTTTGATTTTATAAACATTTCTTTGAAATAAATATGATTAATATATTATCCAAACTTTTTAAAAATGTAAAGCTCATGCCCATTTTTGAAATTTTTATAAATTTTAAAATAGATAATTTATTCCGAATATATATATATATATAACATACAAATAAGAAACATTAAATTTCTCTAATCTTGTATTTGGAATATTATATTTATATTAATTAGTTATCCAAATGTCTGAATGATGATTTTATCATGAACTATGAAAATAAAGATACTTCTTATATGATTGGCTTATTCATTTTAATTCCACAAGATGATTGTTTTTTATACCATATATATATATAAAATAAAAATTTGATCTTTATGGGTTATGTAGTTTTAGTAAAAAGGAAAAAAAAATGCAAGATTTAGGTGTTTGGCACAGTAAAGCCTAAAAAAAAATCAGGAGAACTTAGGTAATCACTTAATTACAAACAATGATTTAATCATTTGGTTTAAATTAAGAAGCTTAGCAACATAGACTAATAAAGGTGGCAACCTTACTACAAGAACAAGAGCTCAAAAGGCTCTCTCTCTCTCTTATTGGTAATCTTAATTAATTAATTTATTAAGATTAGCATCACTCATGCTATGATCTCTTAATCCCAAATTAAGGTACACATGTGGTCAATTGTTTACTACTTAAATTTTCTATTGTGTTTCTAACCAAAAATAAAAAATACAAAAATAATAAAAAAAACAATAAAAAAAACAATATGTCACCATTTCACAAACAAGACCCAATACTTTCATGTAATTATCAAATCAGAGAGTTAATAACTATAACAAACAATTAATTTCTTTCTATCGGAAACACATGAAAAAATGACAAATTAAATCATTTACCTTTTAAATATTGAGTAACTAATAAGTTAGTATATATCTATTTTTTGTTCATTATTTAATTAGCATGGACAAAACTAAGTTAGCATGCGTGTACGTTTTGTATGGATATGACTAAGTTAGTATGAATGTGCTTGTATTTTTGTATGGATGTAACTAAGTCAATATGTATGAACTTACACTCGTAAATGTTTAAAGTACGATCAGTACAATAACAATAGCATGTAAAATCCTTGTTTGACAATTCTTTGTTTCTATTTGTAATAAATTAAACTTTCTTGCTTATTCTTTGGTCGGGGATATATATATATATATATAGGGATCGATATATCCTTTAGTTTCTTCACTTTGATATGTTTGTGCAAGGTGATCAACATTAATTATCCCTTATGATGTTGCTATATCTAAAATTAAATAGTACTTCATGATTGATTTTAAGTTTATCCAGAAAGAAGAAATAAAGGAAGAAGAGTAAAATTAGTTGAAGTTCACTGTTTACTTTCATCAAAGGATAATTACAAATCACATATCTTATTTACATTCCTTCCCTTTTGCGTTTTGATATTATAATGATCTCTATACTTGTTTTAGAAAATGCTAAAAATGGAAAATTTTAAAATCAAATTATAAGTTAAAAGTAAAAGAAATTTTTTTTTTAAATATTCAAGAATTTAAAATTAACCATTGAACATATTAAATAATTACCTTGTACAACTTGAATATCTAGTAAACGTTCTATATTGGACACATTTTTTTAACTTGTGAATCCTTTCTTTTAACAACTTTATCATAATTCTATTGTTCTGAATTTTAACAATATTTTTACATCATATATAAAGTAAGACATTTCAATTTGATGGCAAAAATCATGAGATCCTACTTCATGAAATGTAAAATAATAATAGTACAACAAATAATATAAGAAACAATGAATTAGAGACTGCCACACAAGTTAAAGAACCCAAAATAAACATAAACATAATAAACTAGATCAAATATATATACATATATATATATAGCTTGATCTAACACGAATAATTTTATTCAAGAGTAATAATAATATATAGGAACAATAGCACAAGGCGTACAAGTAGAAAGGAAGTCCAGTACTTCTCTTTCTTACGCACCACATATAACAAAAACTAACTAAACCAAGACACTCAACTCATGCAACACATACATACAAAAAACACACATGTAACCTCATACATTATTAATCAGTGTTTTCAAACATCCTTCAAATGCTTCTTATTCTTAATTATTAAAAACACACGCACACATCTCAAATACATATATATAATTAACGTTATTTTAATAGTTTATTAATTGTTTAAGGGTTGCCAATATAGCCACGGCCATTTCCAGGGAAGCCACCAAAATATCCAGGGCGACCGCCACCAATATATCCAGGGCCACTGCCGAAGAATGGACGACCCGAACGGCCTCCATTGTATCCCATGCCAGGGTATCCATTGCCGGGCAGATTCCCTCCGAAAGTATTACCGCCGTTATTATTATTGTCACTGATAATAAATCCAATTCCAGCAGTCAATTTCTCTTCATTTTCCGGTCCTTTGCTAACCTTATTATCTGTGGTGAACAAGTTTTCATGCCTTAGTTAGAGCTCTTTGTTCTCATGTAATGCATGCATGTATGCATGCATATTTGTTTGGATAAACACAAGCATATGTGCATGCAAGTAAGAGACTAGTATTTTGGTTATGCCTAACTACCTAAGAGTAAGCTATGCCTTCATGATATATCTATAGATATCTATAAATAAATATATGTGTATTTGAGTATTTAGTTTTTAAAGTTTAGAACCAATTTTATAGTTTCTAAAAGACCGAAAATATTTATTTTACAAAAAGATTACTTATTTAAAAACTATGTAAGTAATTAAAAAAAAATTTAAAAGTGGTTTTAAAATACATAAGTACCCTTTATGCATAACGTAATTGATTTACAGATGAGAGAGAGAGAGAGAGAGAGAGAGAGAGAGAGAGAGTGTTTAGGGCTTACGAGTTTGCTCGTTTAGCTTCCTTGATGCGTTTACTTTCAGAGAGAAAACAAGAATGATTGTTAAGAGCACAGTTAGAACAAGAGCCTTGGAAGAAGCCATGAAGATTACCAAAGTTAACAATGAAAGAAAAAGGGTATTTAACACTGATCAGATGAGATGATCCATTTTTCTGATCTATAGCCCTCTATTTATAACAATAAATAATCAGTGATAATAGACAGATAATCATGGTCAATGGTCAACCTCATTTTTTGTTTTTAGTTAGCAACATTTAATCAAGTTTGAAACTGGTTTATATTCTTGACTTTTCATTTTTTTTTGGGTACATTCTGTGAATATTTATTTCAGCTGTGTTGCATTACATGGAATGATACAGCTAGAAAAATTTCAATATCTTTTATTACGTATAGGTGTTGAGCTAAAGTTCAACCAATAATTGACTTCATATCAATCATATTATTTTTTATATCTAATTACTACAAGGTCGGCCATGTACAAAAGTACAAATGTACAATAGATACAATTTTGAATACATAGCATATATACCGTACGTGGTTAAAAAAAATAAATGAAATAATTTAATTTTTAAATGTTGAGTACCACTTTTTTTTTTCAACTTATTACTTGTGTTTATTAGTGATGTTTCGATTAATTGCATTATAAGGGAATGGTATGCAAATGTTTGCTTGTACACTCCAATAATTAAGATTTTTAGTGATAATTTTTTTCATGTCACCCAGTTATTTTGCCACAAATATTAGGGTTTTTGTGTCAAAAAAGGTAACTGACACTATTATTTAAATTAATTGTGATAACTTATGTTTTTGTCATTATTATAGTGATAATTGTAACAATTTGATATATGTCACAATAAAATTGTCATTATTAATACACTATAAGAAATATAGACTATAGCAGCAGAATAATTTGCCTCAATATGGTTAATATCAGCCACTAAAGACCTCC